>NC_060124.1:532199935-532502966 GCF_021461395.2 Schistocerca americana
TGAGCTAACAGTTCCCGGAGAGTCGTAAAGTAAAACTCAGTGTTCGTGCGCTGCCATTGGGAAACCTCCTTCCCGTAACCTATTAACGTCCTCCGTAAAGCTGGCTTCGCGCGCTCGATCCACCATTGCAGGACAAAACCGAAAGAATTTCGTCGACGGAGGCAGCTATGCTACGCGTCTTCCACCATGCGTCGGCATTCTGCATCTCGCAGGTGGGAGACGTTCATCTTCCAATTACCCCTCCGTCTCCATACCTGCTGTCTATCAAGGTTAACCGTACAAATATATGCCTCGTGGTCTGTAAACGCTGTCGGCCATATTTCTGCGTCCACCGTCGACATTGCTAACGCCCTTGAATCGTAGATCCGGTCCAAACGGCCCACGGAGTGGCTAGTAAAAAATGTATATCCTGGTTGGTTGCGATACTTCAGGTCCCATGTATCGACTAATTCCATCCCGTTGACCAGCTCCCTAAGTTCTTGGCTAGTAGTATAGTTAGGTTGTTGGTCCTTTCTGTCGAGCACACAATTAAAATCTCCGCCTAGTATGCAACCATCGTATCGTCCCTGGAACAACGGTGTAACCTCATGGGCGTAAAAATCTGCTCTGTCCCCTCTCTTGTCCGAGCCTGGCGGTGCATATATGTTGATCAAACGTATTCCACCCCTGGTCACGGCCGTACCACGGGCAGAAGGCAAATTACTTCGTCTGCACGTATCCCTTCCTTTAATAGTATAGCTATGCCAACGCCTCTCTCGTCACACGGGGAACGGTAAATGTCGTAACCGTAAAAGTCCGAGGGGGGAAGTACCCGAACTTCTTGTAATAGTGCTATGTGTAAATCCGCAGCCTTTATCAAATCACTGAGCATCTTGATTTTTACCGGCGTCCCAATGCTATTGATGTTAACAGACCCTATCCGATAAGCTTGTTGCATGGCGGTCAACGTAGATAGGGTACCGTACGGTCGCTAATTTTGCCGTACATAGGCAGCTGTCGGACTAACGTCCCCCGCCGTCCCCTCATATGGTCTGTCATTATTCCGTGCACTCTGCCGGTCTCACACCGGGAGAGTGCGTGGGAACAGTTCCTCTGGCATCATCAGTTCCCCACGGGGGTGGGTCTTCTGACCAGTCCCCTAGTGTCCCATCGTTGTCGTGCGGTGCAGGCGCCGTAGCCTCCTCAGTAGCCTGTTGCCGTCTATCGAGCTCCTTCGCTGTGTCTGGAGCATCGTGAGCGGTAGGTCGTGCCGCCGTCCCGCTGGTCACCGTTGCATCCACGCTAGGCAGTTCTTCCGTATCCATGGTCGTCTGTTCTGTACCCGTAAACTTCTCAGAATTGTCTGCTAGATCAGAGTGGTCGTTCTCCACCGTGAGGCGGCGCTTCTTCCGGTGTTTTGGTGATCGCTGTTTTCGTTGCCGGGCCTTGGAATCAGAGGTCAGCATGGTCTCCAGTTGTTTGTGGGGGACGTCGGAATCATTATAGACGTCTCCAAGTGCCTTATCTGAAGGGGGCGCAAGCGGAACCGAAGAGAGGGCGTCCTGTGACTGCTGCAGGCGGTCCAGCGCAACGCCGTCTGTCTGTAGCTCGCCACGATCCGCCGCTGTCTGTGTGTTCTGGTAAGCGTCTGTCTCGCGGCCCACGTCATTGCGTAATGCGGCGACGTAAGTCATGGGGAGCACAGTCGGATGCGGCCTAAGGGGTGGATCATCCCGTGGCAGCTGTAATAACCTTCGTTGAGCACACTCAGAACGTATGTGTCCCTCCTTCCCACATCCAGAGCACGTCCTTGGTTGTCCGTCGTAAATGACAGTCGCCCTACAACCGGCGATGTACAAGTATGACTGGACGTGTTTTCGGAGTTCGATCCGTATTTGTTTGACGCCATTGAGGACAGGATACGTCTTGAAACTCGCCCATTTTTCAGCCACGTGGGATAGGACCGTTCCGTAAGGACGCAGGGCGTCTGTCACGAATTCTTCTGGCACTTCGAATGGAAGCTCAAAGACGCGGATTGTTCGGAGGCCCATTCCGGCGTGTTCAACTGTTACCGCTCCAACATCCCCGTCCGCATGACAGAAACGAAGTCCTTGTCGGTGTCGAAGTAGTAGTTCGTCACATGCCGCTTCATTTATGAGCGTGACATAGACCACGCTGCTGACTATAGACAAGTGTATTCCAACTAGAACGTCAGGTTCGGTTTTCACCTCGTCCCGTAAATAACGTTCGATCATTTTATCAATTAATAATTTATCTCACCTCACACTCATGACCCTGGGCCCGCATCTCGTGGTCGTGCGGTAGCGTTCTCGCTTCCCACGCCCGGGTTCCCGGGTTCGATTCCCGGCGGGGTCAGGGATTTTCTCTGCCTCGTGATGGCTGGGTGTTGTGTGCTGTCCTTAGGTTAGTTAGGTTTAAGTAGTTCTAAGTTCTAGGGGACTTATGACCACAGCAGTTGAGTCCCATAGTGCTCAGAGCCATTTGAACCATTTGAACCATGACCCTGGCACGTAATATACCACGGGGACAGCAGAACTGTTAAGCAGTTATACTGTAGTAAAGTTAAACTAATTTCACAGAAGGTATTTGGCGAGAACAAGGCCGTCTTTGTTCCACAGAAACCTTTTTAAGTTCCCAGAGCATCTCAGCACTGCTTTCGTGTGGGCTGTACCAACCTTTACCATCCAGTTAGCAGGTCGCAGAAGTCATTCAGTTTCTATCTTGACTGACTGGTAAGAACTGCTAACAATGAAAAAATACTGGAAAACAAGTAACACTAGAGTCTTGCATGAGGTTTTTTTTACAGATAAGCCGCACTTCCCCAGAAGCCCTCCAGGAAATTGGAGTCTTCCGCCAGTTTACTCTAGTTCTGAAAAATGCTTCAAATGGCTCTGAGCACTATGGGACTTAACATCTGAGGTCATCAGTCCCCTAGAACTCAGAACTATTTTAACCTAGCTAACCTACATCCATGCCCGAGACAGGATTCGAACCTGCGACCGTACCAGTCACGCGGTTCCAGACTGAAGCGCCTAGAACCGTTCGGTCACTCTGGCCGGCCTCTAGTTGTGAATTCACACTCTAAGACAAAAAAAAAAGAAGGAAAAAGACGCGCCACGAAGGAATTATCCGAATGCGAAAGGAAAGTGGTACATGTGTACTTGTACAGACGAACAAATTATTACAATTGCACAGAAAGTGTATTTTTTTTTTCAAGACATAGGGCCTCACCAGTTGAGTAAATCTGTAACGCATTGATCAATCTCGGGCCCTATTGCAAGCAGTTATTCGGCTTGGCACTGATTGATAGAATTGTTGGATGTCCTCCTGAAGGATGTCGTGCCGAATTCTGTGCAATTGGCTGGTTATATTGTCAAAATCCCGAGCTGGTTGGAGGAGCCTACCCACAATGTTCCAAAAGTTCTCAGATGTGGAGAGATGCGGAAACGTTGTTGGCCAAGGTAGGGTTTGGCAAGCACGAAGACAGGCAGTAGAAAATCTCGTTGTGTGCGGGCGTTCACTATCTTCCTAAAAATTAAGCCAGGCTGGCTTGCTCTGAAGGGCAACAAAACGGGGCGTAGAGTATCGACGACGTATCGCTGTTCTCTGAGGGTGTCGCGGATGACAACCGAAGGGGGCCTGCAATGAAATAAAATGGCACCGCAAAATATCACTCGTGATTGTCGGACCTTCTAGCGGCTGACAGACAGATTGGTATCCCTCCGCTATCTGAGGCGTCTCTGGACACGTAGGTCATCAGGACTCACTTCCCACTCGCTGAGTAGCAGTCGAGGGTTGAGCATCGCTCCTCTCACTCGCGTACTGTCAGCCATAGGCCCCCGCTAGCACGGGAGTACAAACAGAGGTGTTCTCCGGCTCTGTTTTTATCAAAACATTGACGGGCACTTGCGCCTAGGTCTTAGCACGGACGGCACTGGGAAAAACATTTGCATGGCGTCGCCTGGCAAAGTTGTCGTGTCCTCTCGTCGTCGTGATATGCCGAGTTTGGGTGGCGCCTTGGGGTCGCGGCGGTCTCTTTCCGCCGACGACACGAGGCGCGTTTTCTTGTTGCCGCGGGCCGCGCGGCCGGCCGTCTCTAGCACCTCGGCTGCCGCAGAGTCAGTCTCTGCCCCCCCCAAGAACAGGGAAAATGTAGGCCAGGACCTGGAAGCGGGCCGCGGAACCACAGAGAGGTTTTCCGCCGCCCCCGTCCAGAATTCCGCGTCTGCCATCGTGATAGTAGGGTCAGCAATGCCACCGGAAAACCTAACGGTGACAACAAAGGTGGCAACTGACAACAACCTGGCAGCAAGCCCCCTTCCCGCTACGGACATGGCAAACCTACACAAAACACAGACAAAGAAATACATCGTCAGGACTTGCGATCCCGCCCCTCCCTCCCCTCTCCTCAGCCCTCTCCTGCTTGCCAACGGCTGTGGCCTCCTTGCTGAACATATCCGCAGCCTAAATGGCAAGCAGAAGCCCAGTCAACCGACTAAAATCCTCCCCAAACCCGCGACTGCCACCCAACCCCCTACCCGATCCCAATTCCTCAAATCCCCCCCACTCAAGTCCACCACATCCCGGCAAAGGCGTGTAAGGAAGGTCAAGCAGGAGAAGCACTCCAAGGGGAAAAAACAATCCACCACCCCCATCCCAACCACTTCCACACCCTCTGAGGAGCCCGCGCCCCCGACAGCACCTGTCGTTGTCACAGGAGGGGACCAGGAAACACCGGAACTGGAAGGGAACCGCATAAACGGGCAGGATTCGGATGGTTTCGTGCTGGCGAGGAAAACCTTTCGCCAGCCGAGGCTCCCACCGGCCCGGGGAGTGGAACCCACCCCGAACAGGTTCCAAGCGGTGGCCGATGAGCCAGAGGCACCACAAGACACAACAACACAAACACAAAATCATGTCACCCACCACCTCCCTCCGATCGTCGCAGAGTTCTCTCAGAACTACGAGGAACTCTACGAAATGTTAAAAACAGCAATCGGGGGAGGCAATTTCAAGGCGAAACCTGCTGGTGGTGACAAAATAAAAATAACATTACTGACACTCGAGCACTACACCACAATAAAAACACTTCTCAACAGCAAAAACATACCCCATTACACTTTCCCCACAACAAAAACACGTAATAAAAACATAGTCATCAGGGACCTACCAAGACGAGTGGCCCCCCAGGCGATCAAAACAGACCTGACTGCCCAGGGGTACATCGTCAAGGCGGTCCAACAAATGGGAAACATAGGGAGCAAATGGCCCCTGTATCAGGTCACACTGCCGGACGTCCCACAGAACAAAAGGGACATTAAGACGATCCTGGCTGTCCCTGTGACCACTGAACCACTGCGCCGCAAAAACAAGACGGTGCAGTGCTTCAGATGTCAGGGCCTCAACCACATTGCGGCACACTGCTCCATGGCAGTGAGGTGCAGAAAATGCGCCGAGGCCCATGACACACGAACGTGCAACATGAAACACACGGACCCGCAAATAAGGTGCGCGCTGTGTGGCAAAAACCACACAGCGGGTTACCAAGGTTGCGAGGTCCATAAAAGACACACACAGCAGGCAAAGGGCGCTAAGGCCGCCCCCCACACACGAAAAGAAAACTCCACGAACCCATCCAGACACACAAGAAACCAAAACACGACAACACACACAGACAAGGCCTGGGTAAAACCAAGGCCAGACACACCCAGGGCAACATACGCAGAAGTGGTTTCTCCCCCGAGGAACCATGAAAGCATTGCCCAACCACCACAACACCAGACACCAACACAAGAACAACACCGGGTAAAACACAGCAACAACAACCAGGTCCAACTTGACGGAGAAGGCCCTAGGAAACCCCAGACACACTTCCCCCCCATGGATCAGTTGTTAGGTGTAATGGTGCAGACCATGAACCTCGTCATGGAAATGATGAAGGAATTCAGGGAAGCCCAGAAGCAGAACACACAGATCCTCGCTGCCCTTCAGGCAACAGTCCAGCAGTCGCTCCCCTCTGCGACTTCCTCAGTAGCGTCAAAACCCCATCATGGATAGACGACCAAACATCCAAGGCCTGACAATGTGCGTCTTTAACGCAGACGGCATTGTCAATCAAGAGGTCGAGTTCAGAGAACTCATGAAGGAGTTCTCCATCGACATATGCATGATGGGGGAAACCCACCTAAAACCGGGAGTAAAAGCGACAGTTCCCAACTACATTAGCTACCGTAAAGACAGGCCAACCCAAGGCGGAGGAGTGGCCATATATGTAAAAAGAGGGATCCCCCACCACCAGGTATTCTTACCAGCTACCAACAAAATCGAAGCAGTGGCGGTGGAAGTAACCACTGCCACTGGACCCCTAACAATTGTTGCAGTCTACCGACCCCCACATGACCAGATAGATGAGGGAGACATAGCTGCTCTAGGGCAAATTGAAGGCAAACTCGTAATAGGGGGAGACTTCAATGCCAAACACCCTGACTGGAATTCTAGAGTAACCTCCAGAGCAGGCGCCAAACTGCAACAACTAGCGCGCGCCCACCACTTCGAAACATGGGGTCCAGTCGAGCCCACACATTTTCCGAAAAACGGAAGCAGGCCCGATGTGTTAGACATAGCTCTCACTAGGAGGATCGCAGGATTTGTGACCGCAAGGACAATCAACAGAATGTCCTCCGACCACAACCCAGTGATTCTAGAAGTCGATGTGGGAGAATGGGTAGCACTCCCACGGTACCAGACGTCTTACAAACGCACAGACTGGGAGCGATACCAAGAAACTGTCGCCTCTGACATCGCTCGCGCTCCGCCACCTACTGCCGAAACAGTAGATCAAGCGCTACTAGACTTGACAGGCACCATCTTGCAGGCAGCGGAAGAGGCCACCCCACCACAAAGGGATGGCCCCCCACCGCAAATACAGCTCCCGGAACACTTACTAGCTCAAATCCGTCACAAGAACAGAGTGGCAAAAGAGTGGAAGATCACCAGAAATCAGGCCACAAGGAGGCTGCTCAATCGTCTACAGAGAGAACTGAAGGTAGCGCTCAATGAGCACAGAAACCAGCAATGGCAAAACCGCCTCACAGCTCTCAAAGTAGACGATCATACACTTTGGCAAGCAACCAAACAATTCACAAAAAGACGCGCTAGGATGCCGCCACTGCACGGCGAGCGGGGATTGGTCTACAGCAATGCTGAGAAGGCCAACGCCCTCGCCGACTCCTTCGAGAAGCAGTTTCAAACGGCAGAACCCCAGGATGAAGAGCATGAAGAGGTAGTCAGTCGTCAACTGGCTGTCTTCCTCAATGCTGAGGAGGACCCAGAGGACGAACCCATACTTTTTGCCCCCGAGGACGTGGCAAGAGTAATCAGGTCTCTCCCTATAAAAAAGGCGCCAGGGCACGACAGTGTCACAAACCAGTTAGTCAAAAAACTCCCACCCACAGCGATCACACACCTCGCGAACGTCCTCAACGAGATTACTCGTTCCCGTGAGTTCCCAGCTTGCTGGAAACATGCGGAAGTGGTCGCGATACACAAACCAGGAAAAGACCCTCTATTCCCGCAGCACTACAGGCCGATTAGCCTCTTGCCAACACTCAGCAAGATCTATGAGCGCCTCCTGCTAAAACCCATACAAGAACATATTACCAGAGAGCAAATTCTGCCAGATTTCCAATTTGGATTCCGGCAGAACCACTCTGCCCCACAACAGGTCATGAGAATGGTTGAAGCAGCCACAGAGGGCTTCAACCACAGAGGCTACTGCGGGATAGTGCTACTAGACGTAGCCAAAGCCTTTGATTCAGTATGGCATAGAGGGCTACTCTACAAGTTGTACTCACAAGGGTTTCCAGGGAGCATAGTTCAGCTAATCAAGAGCTACCTCAGGAATAGGACTTTCTCCGTCAAAGTAGAAACTGCCACCTCCACCAGAAGGCGTATTCGTGCCGGGGTGCCACAGGGATCGGTCCTGGGGCCCGTATTGTACAGCTTGTACACTGCGGACACTCCAACGGCCCCCCTGGTGCATACTGCGCAGTACGCAGATGACACAGCCTTTTACACAAGAAATGCGAACAAGGACCTGGTCATTCGTAGGCTACAAAGGGTTTTAGATGACACAGAAACCTGGGCCCGTCGCTGGCGCATCACCATCAACTCGGAGAAGACGCAGGCAATGCTGATTACCCGCAGGCTCGGAAGGCGCGAACCTCCTCAACGTCCCCCCCTCCACCTCCACCTAAATGGAACCCAACTCCCCTGGCGCAGAACCGCCAAGTACCTTGGCGTAACCTTGGACTCTCGTCTTACGTGGAAACCCCACATAGACGAGGTCCACAGGAAGGTCTGCGCCAGAATGTCCATCCTATACCCTATCCTAAACACAAACAGCTCCCTTCCCTGCCCAGTAGCAGTAAACGTTTACCAGGCCCTGATCCGGCCAGTAATGGAGTATGCGTGCCCTGTCTGGGGATACGCGGCAAAGCAGCACCTGGACAAACTCCAGAGGCTGCAGAACCGCGCCCTCAGAAGGGCACTGCATCTACCTCTCGGATTCCCCACAGACGACCTGCACGCTGCAGCCGAAATCCCACTCCTGAGAGAGCGTTTCCAGGATCTGGCAAGGGCCTTCTATGAAGGTACTTCCAGATCCGGAAATGCACTCATCCACTCCCTTGGTCGGTATGACATGTCCCGCGATAAACACAAGCGCCCTATGACGATCTTCGACGGTTAAGTCAAAGAGAAAAATCCCAATACCCAATCCCTAATCCAGTTCCTTCCCATATATCACCAATCATCTCGCCTACCTCAGGCAAGTCCCAGATACACACACAACAATTCATCACATATCACAGACACCAAAAATATATAGAAAAATCACACACACATGTACACAGGGGAGTAAAAGCCAAAAGGCTACAGACTCCCCCTCACACTTCCCCAAAGAGGGGAAAGCAAAAGATGAGTGCAGCAGGACTCACTTCTAAGCGCGACTGATCGCTGAAAACAATGCAACTCCAGTGAGTGAGATTCCAGACCGAATGTGCCCGACCCACCCACTGCAAAAGGGCTTGTTAGCGTACAGTCGGTGCAAGGGACTTTGTGAGCTCGACCCTCATTTCTCATGTCGCCTATTCATGGTCACTGTGGTCGCTGAAGCACCAGTTGGACGTCGAATCGACGATAATAATGAATCCGCTGCTCTCAGCACCTCTCACGACTGCTCGATCATCACATTCTGCCGTCTTCCTAGGTCGACCGCAACTTCCTTGACGCAGAGTTCGGCCATGCTTTACACATTCCTGCCAACATAGTCGAATAACGTCATCACCCCTATTCAAATTTCGAGCGATTAACCGAATACTCCAGCGAAATTCTGTGAGCCCACTCTCAAATCCTTACATCTGCGTATATTGTTTACCCGCCTGTCTGAGAAACATAGGTACTGACTACCTAAGTACATAGAATGAAAGTCGCAAAGAAGTTATGCCCTGGTATCGACATATTTTCTGTTTAGTATCTTTGCAACCTGCGGAGTGAAATCTCACTGCAGCGTCACCCATCCACCCATCGCATGTATACCTTAACAGTTTAACATTCTCCTGCGAAAACTGCAGGATTATCAGTTTGTGATCATTTTGCGTAACTTCTTCGTGTTGCTCCGTTTGTTCCTTAGAGTCTGTACATTATGTGACCGAAGTATCCGGACACCTGGCTGAAAATCACTTACAAGTGGCACCCTCTATCGGTAATGCTGGAATTCGATATGGTGTTAGCCTTCCCTTAGCTTTGATAACAGCTACCACTCTCGCAGGCATACTTTCTATCTGGCGCTGGAAGGTTTCTTAGCGAATGGCAGCCCATTCTTGACGGAGTGCTGCACTGAGGAGAGGCCTGGCACGGCGTTCCAAAACATCTCAGAGGCGTTCTATAGGATTCAGGTCAGGACTCTGTGGATGTCAGGACTCATTACAGGGATGTTATTGTGGTGTAACCACTCCGCCATAGGCCGTGCATTATGAACAGGTGCTCTATCGTGTTGAAAGATGCAATCGCCATCCCCGAGTTTCTCTTCAACAGTGGGAAGCGAGAAGGAGATTAAAACATCAATGTAGGCCTGTACTGTGACAGCGCCACGTAAAACAACAAGGGGTGCCAGCCCCCTCCATGAAAAACACGACCACATCATAACACCAATGCCTCAGAATTTCACTGTTGGCACTACACACGGTGGTAGATGACGTTCAGCGGACATTCACCATACCCACACCCTGATATCGGATCGCCACATTGTGTACCCTGATTCGTCACTCCACATAACGTTTTTCCACTGTTCAGTCGTCCAATGTTTATGCTCCTTACACCAAACGATGCGTAATGTGTGGCTTCTGAGCAGCCACTCGACCATGAAATCCAAGTTTTCCCACCTCCGGCTAACTGTCATAGTACTTGCAGTGGATCTTGATGGAGTTTGGAACTCCTGTGTGATGGTCTGGATGGATGTCTGCCTACTACACGTTAGGCCCTCTTCAACTGTCGGCGGTCTCTGTCAGTCAACAGAAGAGGTCGGCCTGTAAGGTTTTGTGCTCTACGTGTCCCTTCACGTTTCCACTTCACTATTACATCGGAAACAGTGGACCTAGGGATGTTTAGCAGTGTGGAAATCTCGCGTACAGACGTATGACACACGTGACACCCAATCACCTGACCACGCTCGAAGTCCGTGAGTTCCGCGGAGCGTCCCATTCTGCTGTCTCACGATGTCTAATGACTACTGAGGTCGCTGATATGGACTACCTGGTAGTAGGTGGTGCACTTAACATGAAAAACATATGATTTCGGGGTCTCCGGATACTTTTGATCACATAGTGTATGTTCATCCGATTTACTGCCTCTTCTTAGTGTCAACGTTAGACACTTAATCGGTATGACGGTCTCAAGTGGTTTATCACTTGTCTTGTAATCGGACACCAAGTTCCGTTCCCTTTGTTGTGCTTTACCTTAAACATTTAAAGAAAGATTTCATTCATTCAAATCCCGACGGTTTCGCTATGTATTTGCTTACGGTTGTTAAACTACGGTACTTTTCTGTAGACAACAGCATTGTCGTTGAGTAATCTCTACAGCTGATAACCTCATATGATAAATCGTTCACGCTTGTACAGAATATTAGAGCAGCTACTATTGTAAGCTTATCTGTCCGTCGCTGACATAGAAGACTGCAAACCTTCTTTCCTTCCATTCTGGGCAAGCTGTGCAGTGACTAGAGTACATGTAAAGCTTAGTGGGACAGGGTAAATGCTAGCTACAATGAAGTCAATAATTCGATCGTAATACTGGCATTTTAATTTGATATTCCCCACAACTGACAAAATTTACAAAAAAAAAAAAAAAAAATTGTGAATTTCTTTGTCCACCCATCACTCCTGAGGACGACACATTAACAATTTGCAATTACGCGCCCCTATTACCGGCACCTGCGTTGATAAATACTCGGCACCTCGCAAGGATAACTACCAGATCAAGAATATTAGGTAAGTTGTTGGAAGTGGTTAGGCGTTGGTGAAAATCTCGCTTCTGAGGACACAAAGAGCTCTAACCGCAGAACTCTGCATGGAACACGCGTTGGTGCAATGCTGCGATACAGACCGTATATCTCCCTTCGAAGACGATGGCCGAGACGCCATCTCCAAGTCCGTACCGCTCGAAGTCCCTCCACAATTCTCTCGTCTCCCACGCGTACGAAAACGGGCCGGAAGAAAATTTCTGCCAATGTCGAACGCTCTATCATCGCCGAAATCCCTCCAGTGAGATCTACCCAATGCTCGAGTAGGTCAGAACGCCCCTAGGCAAACTAAATTCCCGTCTTCGCCACGTGTTGCCCAGCACAAGTGGCTCCGGATGCTGGGCTATCCCCAAAAGCTCCGTATTGTCCCTCGTTTCCGGTGACCGCTACCTGCCGCCCACGGCGGCCCGGCGAGCTACGGCCATCTGCAGACTTTACATTCCACAATTCTCAACTTTTCACCAACGGTTTAAGTCTAGTGGCTCAAACCTGCAAACATGCAGGGAATACTGCTCGAGAGTGCCTCATATTTATCATAATTCCATAGAGTCATGATCTGATGCCCTGGCCAGTCCCTTTATTATTAATACCAATGTTGGTAAGCTAACGTGTAAGTGCTCTTGTCCTGGGACCTTACACTATTCTTTCTTGAGGCACCCCGTATGTTACTTTCGTTTCTCTTGAATGTATGCTAAATCATAATGGATTTTATTAGTCGAACAGTCATCAAATTAGGCACATATCTGCGAAGATAACCCATATGGTCATACTGTGGTTATCGGTCGGGTAATTGATACCGTGTAAAGTGTCTATCAGCAGTACGAAGGTCCGTCCGAACAACTGTCGAAAGGTGCAGCGGTACCAACTGACCACCGTACCTTCCGCAGCCGATTCTCTTCACAGGACGCAGATATGGAGGGCGCTGGGTCAGTAAACTGCTCTCCGGGCCGTTGGCAGTTTCCGTGACATGCAGCTGCCACTTACCCTCAATTTTCATCACGACCCTGAGGGCACCCCGGCAGCTCAACAGCACATGGCAGCGATGCTGGTCAGCCATCCAAGTATCGAGTACCAGACGATTCTCAACATCAGTGATGTGATGAGACGGGAACTGGTGCGTTCATCACGATATGGCTGTCAACGTATGACAATACAGGGTGACAAAATTTACGTATTTCCCTCCGTTTACGACTAGCTTTATTCATGAATAAAGCAAGCCACGTCTCAACCGACTGATTTATTTAGCGTAAGTGCTTATTATTTGAGATAAGATGTTCGAGCATAGGGTTGGTTCAAATGGCTCTGAGCACTATGGGACTCAACTGCTGAGGTCATTAGTCCACTAGAACTTAGAACTAGTTAAACCTAACTAACCTAAGGACATCACAAACATCCATGCCCGAGGCAGGATTCGAACCTGCGACCGTAACGGTCTTGCGGTTCCAGACTGCAGCGCCTTTAACCGCACGGCCACTTCGGCCGGCTCGAACATAGGGCATTCTCTAGAGTACTACAGCAAAGAGATGTCAATGACGATAGTATTTATTTATAAGTCAGTGCATCAGTTTTCCTGTGTGTGCAGGAGCAACTTACGTGACTGTTTTCCCCGTGCAAGAGTTATTCAGTGTGAAAATGTAATAGGAATTCTGACAGTGTTTAGTGGCTGGTTTGCTTGGAGTAGTAATAACTGTTTTTCAACACTGCGTGTAAATTCATTTACGAATATGTTAGCAGTCAATCATATAAGTGGCAGTGCGGTATTAGCCGAGCGGTCTCAGGCGCTGCAGTCATGGACTGTGCGACTGGTCCCGGAGGAGGTTCGAGTCCTCCCCCGGGCATGGGTGTGTGTGTGTGTTTGTCCTTAGGACAATTTAGGTTAAGTAGTGTGTAAGCTTAGGGACTGATGACCTTAGCAGTTAAGTCCCATAAGATTTCACACAATATTTTTTTATTAAAGTTGTGAGCGAATGCATTTTTAAATATGGAATTTAGTATTTATTCTTTACATTTGCTGCTTCCAGTTGCCATGAGAGATTTTATGTTTCGGATCCGATAATTAATTTAACGTATAATCAGAAGTCCGCGCTTTTACAAGCAAATGATTGGCATTGTACAAAATAAGTGGGAGTAACACGGTCTACATCCGGTATATAAGGAAAGATTACACTGCTGTTTACAATTCAGAAATCGCAGCTGAACGTAGTTTGCTTGTGAGAAGGTCGTGTTATTCTTCGCGTAAGAAGACAGGTGACGTTATTCGACACCTGTAGAGTCTTTAACTGTCCAGACTGTAATTTATCAGTCGTACATTCTGCTGCTGTCGCTGGTCGAGATCCCACGTCTTGCGTGCGAGTATAAAGTCCATGGATTCGGAAGGACATACTAGACGTCATGTGGGGTCTTGATAGCCCCATGCGACTAGCGCCCGAGAGGAAAGACATATTATTCGCTCAGCAGAGCGGGGTCGTACCTGTACCTTGAATCCAGAAGCAGACTTGTTTGTGAGCGAGAAAAGTATCCACATAAATAGCACGACGACGCCTGGAGAACAAGGACTCTCGGCGATCATTGTTGCCACTTTTCTTGAACAGCAACGGAGACAGGGGAGCAGATTGTAGTGTGGCCCCCGGCCGGTGTGGCCGAGCGGTTCTAGGCGCTACAGTCCGGAACCTCGCGACCGCCGCGGTCGCAGGTTCGAATCCTGCCTCAGGCTTGGATGTGTGTGATGTCCTTAGGTTAGTTAGGTTTAAGTAGTTCTAAGTTCTATGGGTCTCATGACCTCCAAAGTTAAGTCCCATAGTGCTCAGAGCCATTTGAACCATTTTTGTAGTATGGCCAACGACGTAAAGTGGGCACGGGAATGGTGCTATGTCGTCTTTTCAGACGAGCTACGGTCCTGCGTTCACCATCATAAGGGACATAGCCGCGTGTAGAGGCTCCGAGGATAGAGACCATTGTCAGCTGACGTTTGCTATTTTGATACAAGCCCAGTGCCTGACTGCATGGGCTGGTATTGAGTACACAACTTGGTCACGTCTGGTTCGAATAACTGGTAATTTGGTGAGAGGGTGTTACATTCATGACGAGTAAGGCCAATGACTGTGCCATATGTTACAGGTTTGGGTTTACACGGTCCATTTCAATGACATAACGCAAGCAGTCCTAGTGTTTTTTGAGAAATGATGCAATAGATAAAAAGGAGTAGGAACGAGTTGGACGTTTTTAGATAAGAAAATTATGTTAATGAAAACGCTACAACATACAGTGACCACGTTAACATATGGAATAGTGTATAATTGCCTCTCATGGTTTCCAGATATAAACCTGAAAACATAAGATGTTATGGAAGGCCAAGCAAAATGTGGGTATCGAAAAAGGCTAATGTGTAGACTAATACCATGGTAAGCAAAAGAGATTAAGTGAACACGCGGAACGTGTTTGTAGCAACGTAATGCTTTAGAATATCGCAGATAAATTTTCTCGGCAACTGCGAAGAAAGCTTGGAGGACAACTGTGGAAGTACCTACAGCATTTAATTGATTACTCCGATAAAAATAAATTTTTAATCTAAGATGTTTTTAAATCGAGCTGAAGAATATAAAATAACTTCTCCTAGCTCTCGATAGTTTGCTAGCCGCATACTTATTGTCCTGAAAATTGCTCCTGATGAATTTTTAGTAGATATGGGACTACATGTAAGATTTATAACAAAAAAAAAAGTGGAGCCTCCTAATTATTATCTATTGCATGCGCCTCACATTTTCCGCTATAAATCGTGTCGTAAGCGCCCCCGCCCCTCTCATAAATCTCGTAAATATTGTCATAGGTACTAAAAATCTATAAGCATAGATTTTCGAAGCTGTCTGTTCGTGGTTAGGAATTTGTATTGGGCTAGGAGAAGTTTTTTTATTTTTTATATATAATTCTTTGCTTCTTCATCCGTGGACACATACGTAGCGCATATTACACACATTTCCTCGTGCCCCTCTCTCTGTCCATATTCTCTTCTCCATCTGTATGTTCAGCCTTGCCCATCCACTCACATAGTATCTGAACAGATTCCGATACTACCCACACTACAGGCTAGCCCTCCGGGTCAGCCGTGACATCAAGCGTTACCAAACTTTCTCCACCCCATCCCCACCCCTACCGATAGACCGGCGAGACAGTGACTTAATATTACATTGACATTCAGTTGTGTAGTGCATATTACACACATTTCCTCGTGCCCCTCTCTCTGTCCATATTCTCTTCTCCATCTGTATGTTCAGCCTTGCCCATCCACTCACATACTATCTGAACAGATTCCGATACTACCCACACTACAGGCTAGCCCTCCGGGTCAGCCGTGACATCAAGCGTTACCAAACTTTCTCCACCCCATCCCCACCCCTACCGATAGACCGGCGAGACAGTGACTTAATATTACATTGACATTCAGTTGTGAGATATTTTTTAAAAATTCAATGCTCTGGCTCATCGGGAAGCTAGTTTAAAATAAATTGCAAAATTTGTGCCGAACTGACAGACAGACCTAATAAAATAACATGTTGTCATGAACCGAGGTATACACTGAAACTGAAGGTGAGCAACATTAAGGGAAACCTGTCCTGCTATTGGTTTACGTCTCTTCATGGGCGACAGTAACAGCGTGCAGACAAGTTGAATACTGTGGAGGTATTTCAGATCGCTAGTTACTGTACCCTTAACGCAAGGTTTCACGACTGCAACATCTGTGCCCTATCTCGTGCTTGCAGACAGCAAACACTTAAACATTAGTGATGGCACGTTCCCCGTAATACCGCTACACCCACCAACACACACACACACACACACACACACACACACACACACACACACACACGCGCGCGCACACGCACACACACTCTGCCTGAGGGCTTCATCAAGGCGGTGACGCGATCTCGCGGTACAAATGAAAACGGCCGCCGCAGAGCAAACAGCGACACCCAGCACTTCGTTCTCGTCACACCGCAGAACGGCTGAGCTCAGTGGCGAGTCAAGAGTTCCTCTGACCTCCTCAGCACATCCTCAAGGACAGACGTAGGGCAGAGTACATTCCTATACTTGGAAATATATATCTCCAAAAACATTACAACTAAAATAGTAAAGATTGAGACCATTACGCACGCTATAATGCTTCATATTCTGTGCTATTTTTTTTTGAAAATGTGCATCGACATACATCTGTAAGGATTAGAATTTTTGATTACCATTGTTTCTACAGTGTAGCCGGCCGGGGTGGCCGAGCGGTTCTAGGTGCTACAGTCTGGAACCGCGGCACTGCTACGGTCGCAGGTTCGAATTCTGCCTCGGGCATGGATGTGTATGATATCCTTAGGTTAGTTAGGTTTAAGTAGTTCTAAGTTCTAGTGGACTGATGACCTCAGAAGTTAAGTCCCACAGTGCTCAGAGCCATTTGAACCAACCTTTTGTCGTAAACAAGTCAAGCAATAAAATTGGAAGTTCACAGCTTACATCTGCTTAAGAGTCTAATAAAACATGTGGAACAGATTTTTGTTGAAGGTCATAGTTGCTTCGAAAATAATTTTTCAGTTTAGTGTTTTCTAAAATTTTAAAGGAGAAGTTTTCTCAGAGAAAAGATAACGGAAAAGTGCTGCACACGGTTATTCAGTAAGTAATTCTGAAGAACTATGCCCAATTTCTGGATGTTAGCTGTCATAGTTCCTGAGAAAAGCTATATTAGAGCTGAAAAAAGTCAGTTTATGGCACTTCGAATTGAAAGCTTTTACTTCGATATTGGCAGTATTGTTGTACCTCTAGTGACAGACGCTGTCCACATCCATAATGTTTATTCTCCTCCTCGTCTTCCTGGAGTAATCTTTCCCCTTGCCTTCTTTGTCTAGCCAACTTTTGCATTTTTGCTTCTGCTGCCTGAGCTTCATCGATGCTTCTGAGTATCTTCACTTCGAATGCACCTGGATGGAAGCCTAGTCTCTGCAGCCATATAATCCTACCTACATTTTCACTACTGAACGCTGAAGTGGCATCACATGCAGCTGTCTTCACAGCAATTGAGGACACAAACACTGTCTTTAGACAACGCATCCATTTAAGGTGATTGTAGTTCTCATTTGTATTATGCGTTTTCCCATGTACACATTTTTTTCAGCAGTTTAGGATTGGCTAAGTACCTGAAAGGTGTTTTGTAATATCTGAAACAGCAAGCGGCAAACTATGTTTGTGGATGTATGGCTTTTCGCTGGCTTCTGCCTGAAGATATTTGCACCATGATATGTCACAGCCGGCCGGTGTGGCCGTGCGGTTCTAGGCGCCTCAGTTTGGAACCGCTTGTCCGCTATGGTCGCAGGTTCGAATCCTGCCTCGGGGATGGATGTGTTTGATGTCCTTAGGTTAGTTAGGTTTAAGTAGTTCTAAGTTTTAGGGGACTAATGACCTCAGATGTTGAGTCCCATAGTGCTCAGATCCATTTGATTTGTCACAAAGGATGATGAGGATTTTCATGTGTGGAAAGTTTGTGAAAGAATGTTGCGCACACAGCTTGTTGCATTGTTTTCACTCTACGTAAGTTATCCGTGATAGCTTTTCCACTGTTACCACTCATTTCGAGCAAAACAGGTTGATGTATGCAAAAGTAAAACTGAAATAAGGTTGCCGCACCTACTATTACGAGTAAAAAATCTGCTTTGTAAAGAAAGCCACAAGCAGAGATAATCTTTCCGTCTGCCTTATAGACCTATCGATTGTGTGAACGAAAAATTAACGCTCAAAAAAAAAAAAAAAAAAAGATTCTAGCGTAGAGAAAGTGTGGATCATAGCATAGAAATGGCGACGTAGCAGGCTCAGCTGCCCAAACAAGCTTTTTAAAACATTTCTAGCCACAATTCGATTGTCATTATGATGTATTCAAGGCAAAGAGATTCACAAATTGAGCAAGTCAATAATGTTGGTGCATCTTTGGCTCCTATGCAAGCAGTTATTCAGCTTAGTACTGATTAATAGATTTGTTGGAGATCCTTCTGAGGGGTATCATGAGAAATTCTTTCCAATTGGCACGTTCCTTCTTCATAATCCCGAGATGATTGAAGGGCCTTGCCCATAATTCTTCAAACTTTGTCAACTGGGGACAGATCGGGCGACCTTCCTGGCTAAGATGAGGTATGGCAAGCACGAAGACAAGCCGTATAAACTCTCGCCCTGTGGGCGCGGGTATTATCTTGCTGAAATGTAAGGACGTGATGGCTTACCATGAAGGGCAACGAAACGTTGCATAGAATATCATTGGAGTACTGTTGTGCTGTATGGGTGCCGTGGATGACCACCAAAGAGGTCCTACTATGGAATCAAATGGCGGCACACCTGACCACCACTCCCGGTTGTCGAACCGTATGCCGGCGACAGTCCTGCTGGTACCTGGCCACTGCCCGGGCAGTCTCCAGGCACGTCTTTCAGACTAAAATCTCATTGCCTGGGGTAGAAATGTTTTCAGCGACGATCCTCGTTTCGAATTGAGACTTGATGACAAGCGAAGATGTATCTGAAGACGTCCCAGACATTGATGGGATAGCAATCTGAGTGTCGTGTTTGACAACCACCATCTTGGCTAGGACGCTTGCTGGATCTTTCTCCAATTAGAACGTTTGGAACATTAAGGGCATGTCCCTCCAACCATCTGAGGATTCCGCGATCTAACGCGCTAGTCCGACGGAATTTGGCACGATATACCTTATGAGGACATCCAACAACTCTATCAATCAATGCCAAGCCGAACAATTGCTTACACAAGGGCCAAAGGTGGACCATCGCGTTGTTGATTTGCTCAGTTTGTGATTCTTTTTCTCTTGAACAAATCATTCACTTTTTTCTGAAATTGTAATCACATATTTGTCTGTATATTTACATCACATCTACAAATTTTCTTCTCATTCGGATAATTCATTCGTGGAATGTCGTTTATTTTTGTTTGTTTTATTTTTTGCTTAGAGTGTATTTACAGAGGAATGTAAAACTGATAGCAAGCGACCTACGAGAAAGTTAGTTTCAGTTCCGCAGAGATGTGGGTACATGAGTCGCAATACAGACCCTACGGGTTATTTTAGAACACAGAATGAAGGCAAACATACACTTACATAATTTGTGGATTCAGAGAAAGCTTTTCACAATGCTGACTAGAATACAGTCTCTGAAATTGTGAGTGTAGCAGGGACAAAACAGAGGGTGCGAAGGGTTACCTACAACGTGTTGAGAAACCAGATTTCAGTTATAAGATTAGAAAACAGCAGACTCTTGGGAAGTTAATTAATCTGAACATTCAGCAAGCAAGGAGAAAAACTTTGAAATTTGCCGATAACATTTCAATTCCGTCAGAGACTGCAAAAGATTTGAAATATAGCTGAATAAAATAGATAATATTTTGAAAAACGTTTGTGAGGTCAACATCAACAAAGGTAAAACAAGGGTAATGGACTGCAGTCAAATCAAATCAGGTGATGAATTGGGAACTGAGACACTAGGAGACGAGTTCTGATGTTTGAGCACCAAAATGACTGACGATGGCTGAAGTAAACATGATATAAAACGTAGACTAGCGATGGCCAGAAAAGCGTTTCTCAAAAATAAATGTTAGTTAATATCGAATATATATTTAGATGTTAGGGAGTCTATTCTCAAGGTACTTCTATCGAGTGTAGGGTTGTACAGAACTGAAAAGAGGGAACAAACAATTCGGACAAGGAGAGAATAGAAGCTTTCCAAATGTGCACTGCAAATAAATGCTGAAGATGTATAGATAGAACAACTAATGAGACTGTACTTCATCGAATTGGGAGGTAGAGAATGTTGTGGCTCAACTTCAGTAAAAGAAGGAACTGGCTAATAGTACATATCCGGAGGCAGCAAAGGATCGTCAATTTGGTAATAGAAGGAAGTTTAGGTGGAGTTAAAAATTATAGAGGCAGACCAAGTCTTGCGTACGGCAAGCAAGTTGAAATATATATGTGTACTGCAATAGGTATCCAGAGATGAAGAAGATTTCAGAGGACAGGTTAACCTGCAGACCTGCTTGAAACCAGTCTTCTGTATTAAGGCAGCAACAACGTCTAGAAAACAAAATTACAGACAAACTCTATGAAAGTGATACTACTTGTAAAAAACTGCGGATCGTTAGAAACTGCGGATATTTCATACGCCACAATGTTGTTATTAACTTTAGTAATCTGAAAGGCGCCTGTAGCACAATTTCACGCCACACTGGTGTTAATTACGCTTCATACGGGCGCTGCACATCGTGGAATCTTTTATTAAAATCACACTTTCAGATTATAACAACAAAAACTTAAATAGCAGTTATATCTCTGCAAATAGCATAAAAAATGATAGTTTTATTCTACAGATTAAATTTTCAACAGCCGTGCAGTTAATTTCTACATAACCTTCAGCGCCACAATAAAACAACAATTGAATAAAAAAAAATTACTTTCTGCCGAGTCTCAGCGGCATTTACAGTATCCGAAATTGAGACGTTGTCATTAGACTAGCACTACCCTACCACTGTCCTTACAATATTGCCGGCCGGAGTGGCCGAGTGGTTCTAGGAGCTTCAGTCTCGAACCGCGCGACCGCTACGGTCGCAGGTTTGAATCCTGCCTCGGGCATGGATGTTTGTGATGTCCTTAGGTTGGTTAGGTTTAAGTAGTTCTAACTTCTAGGGGACTGATGACCTCAGAAGTTAAGTCCCATAGTGCTCAGAGCCATTTTGAACCTTACAATATTACAGTTTCCGGCTCTCTCTGCATTTTTGTGGCAAGAACAGCTTTGCATCAACTCGACCCTATCTGTTACCGTGCTTTCTCACACTGCAGACATCTCCTACGCGTATACCGTATTAACGTGTGTGCCACGTGATTCTACCAATACTGACAGCTGCTGTTAGCGAGTCAATAAGCTGCATTTCACTACAAAGCAACAAAAAGGGGCTGCTGCTTAAAAAAAAAAAAAATAACGTATGTCGCTTTATCCGAACACAGAGCCATCTCAAATGAAATTCCCGTAGCCTGTCCGGAATATTTCTCGTCGGAGACCGCCATAATGTTAATGCAATATTACGGCTCTGTGCAGAATGCGGCGGGCGTGATTAAATTCGACACTATACAGTACGGCGGGATATTTCTGTCGAATAGGTTTAAAAATTTTAATTTAATCTTTTCAGTAAATACTGCCAATCTCTGTACAAATAAAGAAAAACTCGATTAAGCCCTTTAAATATTCTATGAACCATTTGAAATGACGTATTCATGTGCTTTTTATGTAATATTTATCTGATCTCCTCTCTGTGGATTTGCCGCTGGGCCAAAATCCATGCCATCTCTGGTTAGATTTCATGTCCGACTTCATTCTCCCTTCCGAAACTTTCTGTATCTTCTGTATTATCTCGATTTGGGCGAGTTGTTTCTCATTTATTCTTGAAGTCGTGTGACGCTGTCATATGCAGTCTGCTGAAACCTCCTTAGTTGACTTCAAATGGGTGCTGAATTCTTTGTGCGAGTCTCAGTCCAAATATTCTGTAGGGTAGCAATCATCTGTCCAGAAATCCGGTTTATTGCTGTACGAGCAATCACATAAGTACCTTATTAAAGTTTTGTTGCGATTATGACCTAAGTTTCATTTACTGGTGACTCTGATAGCGCTTTATACAAAAAGTCAGCAGCTAATTATATCTTGACATTTCATAGTATAGAATTTCGACTGAATACTGACATACACTTTACATTGACCAGAGCTCATAATATATAAGTGCACAAAGAGTGGTGCATAGCAAATTATGATAGCGGTAAACTGATTCAGGTAGCGAGCAGAGTATGAACTCGCTCACTGGTGGACAGCAGCTCTAATCTCCATCCAGCCATCGAAACGTAGGTTTTTCATGTTATCCTGTATCATTCTTCTGGAAAGAACTTGTACGATTTCCTTCTGTAATCTGAATTTTTGCTCCACCTCTAGTGATCGTGTGCGTCTTAAAATGTTAAACCATAATCTTCCTTACTTCAATTAATCTCCCACTCACTGTGAGACCTCTACGGTGCCCCAGACATCACGTTCGTCCATTAAAAATATAAATTAGTAATGTGTTTGTTTGCTTCAGTGTGTGTGATACATTCTGTAACTACTTTCGTTCCTCATGCACTGTTTTCAACTTCATACTTTTCAAATAGCTAGCATAGGGAAAGGAGCCAACAGATATTTCGGGGATCTGTAAATTTAGAAAAGCTATTGACAATACTGATTTGATTATCCCTTCGACATTGTTAACGTGGAAGAGAAGAAGTATAGGGAACGTAAGGTCAATCAAACTTGTCAAGAAACCAAACTGCAGTTACGAAAGTCAAAGAACGTTAAATGGAATGAATAATTGAGAAGGGGATGAGACAAGGCTTTGGACTATCCCGATCTTATATTAGAACAAATAAGCCCTCGGTCACAAACATTAAGTCAAAATTGACCAGATTTCGACGCTACTATGTGCGTCGTCTTCAGAATTAAACTAACTGTTCTAAAACATAATAGGTATATAAGACATTAATAAACTAAAGTGTGTACTGACCGGAAAGAGATGCAGTACTTTCAAGTCACATTCTAAAAAATCTAAGCCGGAAAGGCGACGTCATGAAAGGTTGTAAATAAGATAAGATGGCGAGCCGCTAAAGGCTGCTCGTACCTGAGTGAACACGTGTTGCATGTCTGTCAGGGACGGCGGGTTCTTGTTAGAGCAGTTGAGGGGCCTGGATATTGTCTTCAATAGAAAGTGTAAGATGAACATGAAAAAGTAGAACAAGGGGAATGCAACGTAGGCGATTTAATTCAAGTGATTAAAAAAAATGGTTCAAATGGCTCTGAGCACTATGGGACTTAACATCTATGGTCATCAGTCCCCTGGAGCTTAGAACTACATAAACCTAACTAACCTAAGGACAGCACACAACACCCAGTCATCACGAGGCAGAGAAAATCCCTGACCCCGCCGGGAATCGAACCCGGGAACCCGGGCGCGGGAAGCGAGAACGCTACCGCGCAACCACGAGCTGCGGACAATTGAAGTGATACTTTGGGAATCAGTTTAGGAAATGAGACATTAAAACTAGTCTCTGAGTTCGGCTATTCTGGCGATGAAAAACTTGACAAGGAATTTTGAAAGTATAATATAATTTTAAAAGTTGGAAGAGATTTTCCAAAGGTTGGCCCTGTTTGTCTGGAGAGCATTTCGCGAGTGAAATGTGGACGATAAACAGTTCAGACAAGAGGAAAATAGAAGCTTCTCAAAGAACAGAAAGAAGTACAAAATAATGCTAAAGACTAGATTTGTGGGTCGATTAATTAAAAAACTGGTGCGAATCGAATTGACGAAATAATAAATTTATGGCACAATGTGACTAAAGGGATTTATTATGGGGCATCAAGAAATCGTCAGATAGGTTATGGAGCAAGCGTGAGGGGTAAAGACAGTAAAGGGAGACGGAGCCTCGAATACCATAAGAGGCTTAAAACGGATGTAGAATGCAGAGTTGAAGAGATTCTCATACGTTACACTAACCTAAAGAGCTGCATCAAGCTAGTCTTCGGATTAATGTTCATACCAACACAAACGAAGTCTTACCGTGATATCAACATATCGCTACAGTGAATAGACAAAAATGAAGAACAGATTATTCTGAGAATTCGCACAACGCACGTTTTCCCATAGCAACGTATGAGCAGATGTGTTAAAGTCAGCCGGCCGCGGTGGTCTAGCGGTTCAGGCGCTCAGTCCGGAACTGCGGGACTGCTACGATCACAGGTTCGAATCCTGCCTCGGGCATGGATGTGTGTGATGTCCTTAGGTTAGTTAGGTTTAAGTAGTTCTAAGTTCTAGGGGACTGATGACCACAGATGTTAGTCCCATAGTGCTCAGAGCCATTTGAACCATTTGTTAAAGTCATTATCTACTAATGATTAAGGCACGGAATTGGAGAGCGTCCAGTTATGTACCCCAGAAGTCTGCTTCCGCACCTGCCATGGAGATGCAGATGACTCTTTCATTTCTACAGAGTATTCATCGAGGAACAGTCCCCCCACATGACCTACATTCCTAAGAAGCGTTTACACCTCTCCGACTTTCCGTGCGCAGTTGGCGCATGCGGACATTGCTCGTACAGGCAAAGGAGCGCATCCAGCGGTGAGAAGTCACGCATGACTGTGGTGCGTGCGAACGGGATTCAGTGTGCAGGCGCAGGAGTAGGGGAGGCACGTGGAACAGTCGTGCGCATTTGTTTGACTGTAACTCACAGCCGGAAGATTCAGTTTCTTGCTCACGTTTTGCAATAACATCATGACTGACTGTGGCTGATGAGAAACAGAATTTGTGGAAGAATATCATTCCTTTCTTTGTTTGTGGTTCATCATGATTGACGGTTATAAAGACAAAATTAACAAGAATGATTGTCTATAGTCCCTGAGAAATAAATGTAGCATTCAAACGACAAAGACGATTTGCGCAAGTACAGTATGGCCAACTTCGTAGCATTGGAGAACGTTAAATAGGTAATCAATGGATCGCTGGTTAGAATATTCTTTACTTTTCTTTTCGTTGAGTTACACACAACATTCATCAAATATATGATGATTGACACATACGTAATCACTAATTTTTGAAAAATGCAAGTCTTCTTGTTTCTAATTATGTATTGCACGCAAAATACCAGAGTTCATTGCAAAAAATGGCTTATTAATTAGGGATATTTTATAAAAAATTATGATTTAAAAACATTTACACTGTCTTTTTAATAGTCTTTTATATAATAACGATAATCAAGGAATTATATTTGTAGCTGAAATTGGAGATATGTGTTTAATATACAATTACAAACTAGAAGACGTGCATTTTTCATAAAAATAATGATCAGATATCTGTTAATTAGCATATCTATGATGAATGTTGCATAGAATATGTAAGTATTCGAAATGAATTAAATAAAAAGTATCTCGCAAGCTGCGACATTGTTGCGAATACCAACGGTGATCCTGGTACTGCCAAATGTTTTTAATTCCTTCGACAATGACCATCTTCAGATATGCAATATAAAAAATAGACTGCCCTTTAGTTGTATATCTATGAAAACAATACAGTATTTCATATCACGATATTCTCTCATACAAACTGGGAATGTAAAGATAAAATAAGGCAAACCGTACCTGTTCTACAACATGTCCTAATGTGATAAAACCGTAATGGTGTTGTTAAAATAGATAGATAAACTCAGCAAACCATCGTCACGTTGAACTAAAATATGGTGCAAAATAGTCCACATCGTCCACACAGTCATTTTGCAACTGGAGTTCCTGTATAGAACATACTGAAGCGCAGTAGCTAACAGAAATATGCTGGCCTATATGCTTTCTACATGCCGCTACTGTGGTCTTGGATGTATTCTTCCTTTACGTAAGAATCATAATATGATAAAAATACAGTAGATAAATACATGGAGCAGGCTTTTAAATTTTGATAACTGTTATAGAGACCAATTGTGATAAAATACAAGACGAATACAGTTAAACATATAAAATTGTTTAAAGGAAATATATCAAGATAATAGGTCTGACACTTTCATGGTGAATTTACGGTCAAAATAAAATATACGTATTACACTGCCTATAGCGACCTATAAATTACCTACTAAAGATAAAATGTCTATATGACAAAATAGCCGTATGGAGCAGACAGATAGAGCAATGATCAGCGCCCTCTGTTGGCTCGGCCGCCAGGATGTTGCGTAGGAGTGGAGAGATCGTAAGAACTTAACCGCTAGAGGGCTTTTCGTACATCGTGATAAATCTTCCACAGAAAAGATTTCTACAACATACTAACAGTCAATAAATAAGATTATATAGTCTGACTATACAATCCCTAAATGGGTAGAATATAATCAGTTACAAGATTAGAGGGATGAATGTATGGAAGTAAGGCAAATGCATACTGTTCCGGACAGAAATCAGCAACAAGGCTAGATAAAAATAGGTGAGGCATTAAATGGTCATTTTAGTACGTTATCAAACAAAGCAATGTAGAAGTTCGGTTCTTTTCCCACAAATTCAGAGTACGACATTTTTTCCGCCTTGTGTAGAATACGCATAAAATTCTCATGCTCTGTAGTGTGGCCAGTTTCAGTTACATGCACTCTCAGATTCTATAATAGTTATCAAAATTTAAGTGTCTGCTACATGTATTTTACCTGCTGTGTTTTCGTCATATTACGGTTCTTCCGTAAAGGAAGAATACGTCTAAGACCATAGAAGCGACATCTAGGAAGCATATAGGCCAAGATATTTCTCGTGTCGACTGCACTTCAGTATGTTTTGTACAGTAGCGCCAGTTGCAAAATGACCGTGTGGACGATGTGGCCTATTTTACACCATATCTTATTTCTACTTGACGATGCTTTGCTGAGTGTATTTATATGTTTCGACAACGCCATTACAGCTTTATCACCTTAGGACATTGTGTAGAACAGGTATGCTTTACTTTATTTCGTCTTTACATTCCCAGTTTGTATGAGAGTATATCGTGATATGAAATACTGTATTGTTTTGATATACCCACTAGTTTTATATTTTTTATATTGTAGATCTGAAGATGGTCACTACTGACTGAAACCGGTCATCGTCGAAGGACTTTATATTGTAATCAAGGACTGGAATTAGATAATTTGAAAAAGTATCTCACTGAGAAAATCTGTAGTCATTTCTAATGCGAGAAATACTGTTTCACGTCGTAATGAGATCCCAAAATACTCGTATCTGTGTGTGCTACTATTTATTAAAAACTCATTTCGATATCTTACTCTGTAAGCGAAATATGATGGATGTTGTGAATGATTTCCTATAACCGTGTCACCGTGTGTATGGACGGAAGAGAGAGTGATACATAAAACCAATTTGGATTGGAGACAGACAAAGATTGCCTCCAAAGTCTAAAGAAAACTTCAGTATGTTAGGTACATTTCGTACACAGCAGTACACCAAACACAAACTCATAGCGACCCCTGTTTCCCATCGGATGCTATTCTAATTTCGTGTGGTGATGTAAGTAATCTCTAAATATCACATGAGCTATGACCATTAACGAAAAGATAGGCTGTTCATCTTGAAGATGATGTATAAGCTCACAAATCACTGAAGAAAAAAAATTTTCATCAAGCAGTTACCGTAATATCATTTGCGAAATATTGTAGAGTAGCTTATGTGAGCTCTCCTTCGGTATGTGTGAATAGCGCGTCGACGTGGGCAAAGAATCTAGGTGTGTCTGGGATCACTCATACGCTCAAGCTGAGAAAGAGGCATGCGCCTACATGCATGCCTCTACTTACATGTGGGACAAACACTTGCGCACGAGCCTATAGAGTGAACCGTATATGTGAGAAGATAGCCTGCGCCATTATATACTGACTTGCAGGAAACAGGACGGTACTAAATTGGATCCCTTTCGTATAGCCAACAAGACAAAAATTGACTTCACATCTGGACGTACTATGCCAGAAGTAATGGGCGAGAATGGCGTACAATGAATTGTTCGTATGGGTGATATTCCACGAAACCGTGATGTTGCTTTGAGAGAAGTATCGTTTAGTTGAGTTACTGCACAATTAATTATCTTTCAGTGAGCTCCAAAGGTCTTGCAAAACATATACGATAAACAGAACTTTTTGATCAACTTCGACTACCGGTGCCAAACAGAGATGACCGTATTCAGACCTGTTTATTCCGTAAGTGTGTCAGGTATTTTCATCGTGTTATTTTGTGCACTCCATCTCATTCTCGTTACCACAATCCCGCGTAACGCTGATGACATAAACCACACTGTCAGGGACGAGGAGTCGATGACGTGCGTTGGCCGTGGCGGCGGTCGCTGACCGCGCCAGGCTTTTAAACCGGCCCTTTGTGCGCACCGAACTTCGTTTACCTTTAATTCTGTTAGGCGCTAAGCGAGTAACGCCGACAGATTACGAGGATGCGAGGCAGCCCTCACAGAGTACGGCCTGCGGTGCAACGCCACAGTCGAGCCTCCCTCGACGCCTATCTACTCCGTCATCCCTCCACCCCCTCCCCACAATACCGAAGCTCATCGGAAAGGGCTGCGCTGATAAGATGGAACTCATTTCTGAAGCAGGTCCCTCAATTTCAGACACGAAACGGCCCTTTATGAAGATATTCAAGTTCATCAACAATCGTTGTTGATGGTGGTCTTCAGTCCGAAGATTGGTTTGATGCAGCTCTCCATGCTGCTGCGTCCTGTGCAAGCCTCTTCATCTCCGAGCAACTACTGCACCTAACATCTTTCTGAATCTTCCTACTGTACTCATCTCTGGGTCTCCCTCTACAGTATTGAACCCCCAAACTTCCCTCTAGTATTAAATTCGTGAGCCCTTCATGTCCACAATGTGTGGTATCAACCGATCTCTTGTTACTGTCATGTTGTGCCGCAAATTTCTTTTCTTTCCAGTTCAATTCAGTAGCTCCTCACTAATTATCTGACTTACCCATCTAACCCTCAGCATTCCTCTGTACCACCAAATTTCAAAATCTTCTATTCTGCTCTTGTCTAAACTGTGTATCGTTCATATTTCACTTCCATTCACGGCTACCCTCCATAAAAATATTTTCAGGAAGAATTTTGTAGCCCTTAAACCTATATTCAGTGTTAACAATTTCTTTTCTTCAGAAACGCTCTTCTTGACATGGCCAGTCTACTTTTTATATCCTCCCTACTTTGGCACTCATTAGTTATTTTACTGCCCCAAAAGCAAAATTCATCCATTACGTTAAGTGTCACATGTCCTAGTCTAATTTCCTCACATCATCTGATTTTATTATTTATGTATTTATTTATTTACTGTTCCGTGGGACCAAATTAAGGAGAAGTCTCCATGGTCATGGAACGAGTAAATACATGAAATTATAACACGATAGTAGAAACAGATAAAATGACATACAAGAAAGGTTTTCAGGCGACAATTCGTAAGTTTAAATAAAGAAAATCAAGAATGTAACACTGGGATTTGCTTAATTTTTTAGCTCTTCCAGGAGCTCCTCGACAGAATAGAAGGAGTGAGCTATGAGGAAACTATTCAGTTTAGACTTAAAGGCGTTTGGGTTACTGCTAAGATTTTTGAGTTCTTGTGGTAGCTTATTGAAAATGGATGCAGCAAAATAGTGCACTCCTTTCTGCACAAGAGTCAAGGAAGTGCATTCCACATGCAGATTTGATTTCTACCTAGTATTAACTGAGTGAAAGCTGCTAACTCTCGGGAATAGGCTAATATTGCTAACAACAGACGACATTAAAGAAAATATATACTGTGAGGGCAATGTCAGAATTCCCAGACTATTGAATAGGGGTCGACAATAGGTTCTCGAACTTAACCACATATAGCTCGAACAGCCCGTTTTTGAGCCAAAAACACCCTTTTTGAATCAGAAGAATTACCCCAGAAAATAATACCATACGACATAAGCGTATGAAAATATGCGAAGTAGACTACTTTTCGTGTTCAACTGTCACTTATTTCAGATACTGTTCTAATGGTAAATAAAGCAGCATTTAGTTTCTGAACAAGATCCTGGACATGGGCTTTCCACAACAGCTTACTATCTATCTGAACGCCCAGGAACTTGAACTGTTCCGTCTCGCTTATAATATGCCCATTCTGTCTGATCAAAATATCAGTTCTTGTTGAATTGTGAGTTAGAAACTGTAAAAACTGAGTCTTACTGTGATTTAGCATCAAATTATTTTCCACAAGCCACGAACTTATTTCATGAACTACATTATTTGATAATGTTTCAATATTACACACAAGATCCTTCAATGCCAAGCTGGTGTCATCAGCAAACAGAAATATTTTTGAATCACCTGTAATACTAGAGGGAATATCATTTATATAAATAAGAAACAGCAGTGGCCCCAGCACTGACCCTTGGGGTGCACCCCACTTAACAGTGCCCCATTGGGACTGAACATCACTACCACTCTCAATATTGCGGAGAATTACCTTCTGCTTTCTGTTCTTAAAGTAAGAGGCGAACCAATTGTAAACTACTCCCCTTACTCCATAATGGTCCAACTTCTGCAGCAATATCTTATGGTCAACACAGTCAAAAGCCCTCGTTAAATCAAAGAAAACACCTAGCGTTCGCAAGCCTTTATTTACTCCGTCCAAAACCTCACAGAGAAAAGAGAATATAGCATTTTCAATTGTTAACCCATTTCTAAAACCGAACTGTACATTTGACACAAATTATGTGAATTTAAATGCTCCAGTAACCTTGTATATACAACCTTCTCGATAACTTTAGCAAACATCGATGGCATAGAAATAAGTCTATAATTGTCAACATTATCCCTGTCTCCCTTTTTATAAAGTGGCTTCACTACCGAGTACTTTAATCGGTCAGGAAACCGACCACTCCTAAAGGAAAAGTTACAGATATGGCTAAGTACTGGGCTAACATACATAGAACAATACTTCAGTATTCTGCTAGATACCCCGTCGTATCCATGAGAGTTCTAGGTCTTTAGTGATTTAATTATTAACTCAATCTCCCTCTTGTCAGTATCATGGAGGAGCGTTTCAGGTAACAGTCTCGGAACACTTTTTTCTACGAGCGCTATATGATTCCCTGTTGGGACTAGGTTTCTATTTAGTTCACCTGCTATATTCAGAAAGTGATTATTAAATACTGTACATATATGCGACTTATCAGTAACACGGACATTCCCACTATGCACTGATTCTATATCCTCGCCCTGTCTCTGCAGACCAGCCAGTTCCTTTACGACTGACCATATGGTTTTAATTTTATCCTGAGACTTAGCTATTCTATCTGCATACCACATACTTTTTGCCTTCCTAATAACTTTTTTAAGCACCTTACAATACTGTTTGTAATGGGCTGCTGCATTTAGATTTTGACTATTTCTAACGTTTTGATATAATTGCCACTTTGTTCTACAGGATATTCTTATCCATCTAGTCAGCCACCCAGGGTGCCTGTTTGTGCTAGTACCCTGTTTTGAACATTCTAACGGAAAGCAACTTTCAAAGAGCACGATAAAAGTCTTGAGGAACTCATTATATTTATCATCTACTGTATCAGCACTATAAACATCTTGCCACTCTTGTTCCTCGATAAGGTTTACAAAGGCCTCTACAGCAACTGGATTAGCTTTCCTAAAAAGTTGATGATTATATTTAACATGTGTAGCAGCACAAAAATCTTTTAGAGTTAAGACTTGTGCATCATGATGTGAAAGGCCATTCACTTTTTTCCTAACAGAATGCCCTTCTAGTAATGAGAAATGAACAAAACTGTTGTCTATGGTTGTTCTACTGTTCCCTTGCACTCTCATTGGAAAGAATACGGTTTGCATAAGATTATATGAATAAAGGAGATCTACCAGCATCCTTTTCCTTGCACAATCACTTATACAATTAATATTGAAGTTGAATATTTAATTCAACTACGTTCCATTATTCCTGTTTTGCTTTTGTTGATGTTCATCTTATACCCACCATTCAAGACACTTACATCTGCTCTACCAGGTCTTTGCTGTCTCTTACAGAATCACAATGTCATCGGCGAACCTCAAAGATTTTGTTTCTTCTCCTTGAACTTTAATTTATTCTCCAAATTTTCTTTGGTTTCCTTTACAGCTTGCTCAATGTGCAGACTGAATAACCGTGGGGACAGAGTACAACTCTCAGCCATTCAAAGCCACTGATTTCTTTTCATTCCCCTCGACTCTTATAACTGCCTTCTGGTTTCTGTACAAGTTGTTAATACTCTTTCGCTCCTTGTATTGTACCCCTGCGTCCTTCGGAATTTCACGGAGAGTATTCCAGTCAACACTGAAGAAATCTTTCTGTAAGTCTACAAATGGCATAAATGTATGTTTACCTTTCGTTAACTTATCTTATGAGATAAGCCATAGGGCTACTATTGCCGAGCATGTGACCACATTTCTCCGACGACCAAAATGATCTTCCAGAGATCGGTTTCTACCAGTTTCTCCACTCTTATGTAAAGAATTTGTGTTAGTATTTTGCAATTTCGGAGTTGGAGTGAGTACATTCTTCTTCATGTCTGAGACTACTGAGCCTGTCTCAAATTTCTTGCACCCCAGATGGAAGTGTTTTGTCATGGCTGGCTTTCCCAAGGCTATCAAAAGATCTGACGCAACGTCGTCTTCCCCAGGGGAATTGTTTCGACTTCAGTCTTTCATCGCTCTGTCAAATTTTTCTTGCCGTATCGTGTCTCCCATCTACACTTCGTTTCCGTTCTCTCGCATATACTATAATATTGCTTTGAATTTCATTTCCCTTGAATAGACCATATATATACTTCCTCCACATTCCAGCTCTCTCTTCTTTGCTTAGGAGCTCTCGATACTCGTGTAGCTGCTTCTCGTTTCTCCAGAGGCCTCTTTAATTTTTCCGTAGACAGTATCTATCTTCCCCTATTAATACATGCTTATATATCCTTTTATTGGTCCTCTATACATTCTTGCGTAGCCATTTTGCACTTCCTGTCAATCTTATTTTTATAGACATTTGTATTTCCTTTCGCCTGCTTCACTTACTACATTTTTTTACGTTTTCTCCTTTTATGAATCCAAGGATTTCTACTAGGCCTTGTTTCTTTACCTATTTGGTGCTCTGCTACCTTCACTATTTCATCTCTTAAAGCTACCCATTCGTATTCTACTCCATTCCTTTCCCCTGCTCTAGTCGTTCTCCAATGCTCCCTCTGAAACACTCTACAACTTCTGGTTCTTTCAGTTTATTCTCGTCTCATCTTAATTTCCCTGTGTTTTGCAATTTCCTTAACTTTAATCTGCAGTTCATATCCAATAGATTGTGGTCAGAGTCCACATCTGCCCCTTGAAATGTCTTACAATTTAAAATCTGGTTCCGAAATCTCTGTCTTACCTTTGTATAATCAGTCTGAAGCCTTCGGGTGTCTCCAGGTCGGCCGGCCGGTGTGGCCGAGCGGTTCTAGGGGCTACAGTCTGGCACCGCGCGACCGCTACGGTCGTAGGTTCGAATCCTGCCTCGGGCATGGATGTGTGTGATGTCCTTAGGTTAGTTAGGTTTAAGTAGTTCTAAGTTCTAGGGGACTGATGACCACAGCAGTTAAGTCCCATAGTGCTCAGAGCCATTTGAACCATTTTTGTCTCCAGGTCTCTTCCAGGTACACAGCCTTCTTTCGTGCTTCTTAACCCACGTGTTACTGATGATTAAATTATGCTCTGCGCAAAATTCTACCTGGCGGCTTCCTCTTTCATTCCTTTCTCGCAGTTCCATATTCACCTACAATTTTTCCTTCCCTTCATTTTCCTACTGTCGAATTCCATTGCCTCATCAGAATTACGTTTTCGTCTCGCTTAACTATCGGAATAACTTCTTTCATCTCATCTTACGTTCGTTCAGTCTCTTCATCAACTGCGTAACTAGTTGGCATGTAAACTCGTAGTACTGTGGTTAGTGTGTTTATCTTGGCTCTGATAATGCGTTATCTATGCTGTTGTAGTAGCTTACCGGCATTCCTGTTTCCTTATTCATTATTAAAGCTACTGCTGCACTACCAATATTTGATTTTGTACTTACAACCAGGAACTCACGTGACCAGAAATCCTGTTACTGCAGCCAACGAACTTCATTAATTCCAACTATATCTGACATCAATCTATCCGTTTCTGTTTTTAAAGTTTCTGACGTTCCTGCTCCATTAAAAAATCTGACATTTCACACTGATGTACGGAGAACGCCAGTTTTGTTTTTCGTGATAACGGCATCCTCCATAGTTGTCTGCGTCCAGAGTTGGAATGGGGGACTATTTTAACCCTGGAATATTTTACCCAAGAGGAGGCCGCCAGCATTTAATCAGTGGAGCTGCGTGTCCTCGGGAAAAATTACGGCTGTAGTTTCCCCTTGCTTTCAGCCATTCGCATGACCAGCACAGCAAGGCAGTTTTGGATGATGCTACAAGGCCATATCAGTCAATCATCCAGACTGTTGCAGTTGCGACTACTGAAAAGGCTGCTGCCACTCTTCAGGATCCACACGTTTGTCCGGTCTCTTAACATATACTCCTCCGTCGTGGTTGCACATATGGTGCGGCCATCCGTATCGCTGAAGCACGCAAACCACGGCACAGAGAGCAAGTTCCATAGTTCATGGCTCATTTGGCGCGTGATAAGGACTGCGGCAGCCGCTGGATTACTACGTCGCGTCGCCTCGTAGCAGCCATTGCCGAGGTGTATGGTTCATGGGGGGTGGGGTGTCATGAACAATGTCTGATCAAAAAATCCAGACGTCTATGTAATAAGGAATTGGCTACTACAGTCATGACATTCGGACTCACCATTATAAAAGAAGGCGAGTGAGTACTGATTTGTCATTAGGGAAACAGTAATAGCAGACAGGAGTGGTTAAGGACAGCTCAGTAACTTCGAACGTGAACTACTCATTGGATATCACCTCAGGGCTTTAGTTGTGTCGCGTGCCCCCGGACTCGAACAGCGTGCTGATGTAGTCGACACCGTAGAGCTGCTACAGCCATAGCTGTCGCGGCAGAGTAGAGACACGATGCGATATAACGTCAGTCCCCATAGATTAACGGGAGAAAAAACCTGAAAAACTTCCGAAAAGGCGTTCCTCACGTAGTCGTTGTATCTCTATTACAAGTCCGCAGCGTTTCCACTTACGCGAACTCGTATAATTGATGCTTTTTATTATTAATATTGTATTGTTAATTGCCCGGATTTGCAGTAGTTATTAATTCTTCTCTCGTTCGCATAGCACACACCACTGATTTCGAGGAAATATTTTAGTTAACAGTTTTTTCTTACGCTGTTCTCTCGTTGCTATGGAATTGTTGTGCTGATATGCAGAGAGATTCAGATATACTCTTTGATTCAGTCTTTGTAAGATTGCGTCGTAATACGAAAATACACTCCTGGAAATTGAAATAAGAACACCGTGAATTCATTGTCCCAGGAAGGGGAAACTTTATTGACACATTCCTGGGGTCAGATACATCACATGATCACACTGACAGAACCACAGGCACATAGACACAGGCAACAGAGCATGCACAATGTCGGCACTAGTACAGTGTATATCCACCTTTCGCAGCAATGCAGGCTGCTATTCTCCCATGGAGACGATCGTAGAGATGCTGGATGTAGTCCTGTGGAACGGCTTGCCATGCCATTTCCACCTGGCGCCTCAGTTGGACCAGCGTTCGTGCTGGACGTGCAGACCGCGTGAGACGACGCTTCATCCAGTCCCAAACATGCTCAATGGGGGACAGATCCGGAGATCTTGCTGGCCAGGGTAGTTGACTTACACCTTCTAGAGCACGTTGGGTGGCACGGGATACATGCGGACGTGCATTGTCCTGTTGGAACAGCAAGTTCCCTTGCCGGTCTAGGAATGGTAGAACGATGGGTTCGATGACGGTTTGGATGTACCGTGCACTATTCAGTGTCCCCTCGACGATCACCAGTGGTGTACGGCCAGTGTAGGAGATCGCTCCCCACACCATGATGCCGGGTGTTGGCCCTGTGTGCCTCGGTCGTATGCAGTCCTGATTGTGGCGCTCACCTGCACGGCGCCAAACACGCATACGACCATCATTGGCACCAAGGCAGAAGCGACTCTCATCGCTGAAGACGACACGTCTCCATTCGTCCCTCCATTCACGCCTGTCGCGACACCACTGGAGGCGGGCTGCACGATGTTGGGGCGTGAGCGGAAGACAGCCTAACGGTGTGCGGGACCGTAGCCCAGCTTCATGGAGACGGTTGCGAATGGTCCTCGCCGATACCCCAGGAGCAACAGTGTCCCTAATTTGCTGGGAAGTGGCGGTGCGGTCCCCTACGGCACTGCGTAGGATCCTACGGTCTTGGCGTGCATCCGTGCGTCGCTGCGGTCCGGTCCCAGGTCGACGAGCACGTGCACCTTCCGCCGACCACTGGCGACAACATCGATGTCCTGTGGAGACCTCACGCCCCACGTGTTGAGCAATTCGGCGGTACGTCCACCCGGCCTCCCGCATGCCCACTATACGCCCTCGCTCAAAGTCCGTCAACTGCACATACGGTTCACGTCCACGCTGTCGCGGCATGCTACCAGTGTTAAAGACTGCGATGGAGCTCCGTATGCCACGGCAATCTGGCTGACACTGACGGCGGCGGTGCACAAATGCTGCGCAGCTAGCGCCATTCGACGGCCAACACCGCGGTTCCTGGTGTGTCCGCTGTGCCGTGCGTGTGATCATTGCTTGTACAGCCCTCTCGCAGTGTCCGGAGCAAGTATGGTGGGTCTCACACACCGGTGTCAATGTGTTCTTTTTTCCATTTCCAGGAGTGTATTTTAAAGTTCACTTCTCAAACTAATGACGTGAATATTTGCACTTTAATGAAATAGTCTTTCATGAGTAGTCGTTGATTTAGTCATTTATCAAACTGTTTAATGATGTAGTCCACACCGGGTATTTAACTGGTAACAAAGAGTTTATTGTTATTTTGTCACTAAATACTTATAACTCCCGCACCACACGCACACGGAATAGTTTAGTTAAGTCAGTCAAATGGTTCAAATGGCTCTGAGCACTATGGGGCTTAACATCTGAGGTCATCAGTCCCCTAGAACATAGAACTACTTAAACCTAACTAACCTAAGGACATCACACACATCCATGCCCGAGGCAGGATTCGAACCTGCGACCGTAGCGGTAGCGCGGTTCCAGACTGAAGCGCCTAGAACCGCTCGGCCACACTGGCCGACTTAAGTCAGTCCGATTGAGTTATAGTTTCTTGGCAATTACCACAACTCAACATTTTAGCGTAATTCTTTTATTTTCATGATGTCGTGTACTTGGGTCCTACTCAAAACTAATTGCGTGTTTTCTTTCCTAGAATGTTCACTTCTCCTTAAGGTCCAACTAATTTAAAGTCAAGTCCAATGTTCACTAATTCCGTTATTAGACTTCAATTAACCCGTAGTGCACGGTTAAATGAGTCTACCTGTTCCTGTCTCAGTTCATAAAATCAGTTTCTTATGCCGTGAATCCCGTCACGCAACAAACACTTCTAAACTCGAAATCAGTCTCGTCACGATTCGCAGTCTCAATAATTCAGACCAGAACTGCTCTCGTACGTCTGCAATGGATGAGTTCTAGCAAGGGACTTCTTCTGTGGAAGAGCATTGTAGGCGCATTGAATTTCTTCGTTACGCTTACAACACTCTTCCACATAAAAGTTATCTCTGATGACATTACTTTGGACTTTACTTTTGAGATATTAATTTCAGATTTGTCACATGGATATTTGTCCATTGCTGAAATTCGATGTTTCTCTTTCGCTAACAAATATGCTCAGTGGTGTACAATGTAGTTGTTGAAAAAACTCTTCCGTGTTAGCTCATCGGCAAAGATGTCGTAACTGCCAAGATAACTTTCCCTACTTCATGTTCTTTCTTAATTGACTTTAAGATGGTCGTTGGGGCGTTACAGTCGAGGCCCCTATTATTGTCGTGACGACAGAGTGTGGAGTGCGATGGAGCAGGGCGGTTGGGATCAGTCTATTACATGCAAGTTTACAGTCGTGTATTTATCTTTGTGGTGGTGCTCAGACTAGTGGTAGTGCAGTTGACGTCTTTGGAGGTGCTGATGCCGTCTCAGCAATCTTTTGAGCACGTCGCCCCGCCAGTGTCTATTTACGTGCCGGGCAGCCGGCCTGTGTCTCGCTGGCGCCCGGCGTAAACCATACAATGAGATGACGAAAGTCATGAGACTCGACGTGGCATGGACTCAAAAAGTCGTTGGAAGTCCCCTGCATGTATATTGAGCCTTGCTGCCCCTATAGCTGTACGTAACTGTGAAAGCATTGCCGGTGCAGGTTTTTGTGCAGGAACTTGCCTCTCGATTTTGTTCCATATGTCTTCTATGGGATTCATATCGGGGATATCGGTGGCCATATCATTCGTTCGAACCGTCCAGAATGTTCTTCAAACAAACGTGAACAGTCGTGGCCCGGTGACATGATATCGTTGTTTGGGAACATGAAGTCCGTGAATGGCTGCAAGTGATCTCCAGGTAGCCGACATAAACATTTCCAGTCAATGATCGGTTCAGTTTTGCCAGAGGAACCAGTTCTTTCCGTGTAAATGCAGCACACACCATTATGGAGCCATCACCAGCTGGCACAGTGCCTTGTTTGACAACTTGGTTCCACAGCTTCGTGGGTTCTGCGCCACACTCGAACCTTACCATCAGCTCTTACCAAAAGAAATTTGGAGTCTTCAGACCACGCTTTTACAGTCGTCTATGGTCGAACCGATATGATCATGAGCCCAGGAGAGGTGCTGCAGGCGGTATCTTCCTGTTAGCAGAGGAAATCGCTTCTGTCATACGCCAAATATCACCGCATTGTCGTAACAGATACGTTCGTCGTACGACCCATATTAATTTCTGCCATTTTTTCACACATTGTTGCTTTTCTGTTAGCACTCATAAACCCCACTGCTCTCGGTCGTTAAATGAATGTGTTGTTGGTTGTGAGAGGTAATGCCTGACACTTGGTATACTCGGCTAAATCTTTTGATTTCCCTAAGGATTTCCGGAATGTAATCCCCCAAGCTCCTAGCTCCAACTACCATTCGGTCTGTTAATTCCCTTCGTGTGGTCATAGTTATACAGGAAACCTTTCACACGAATTTTCTGGCCACAAATGACAGCTCTGTCAATGCATTGTGCCGGCCGGTGTGGCCGAGCGGTTCTAGGCGCTTCAGTCTGTAACCGCGCGACCGCTACGGTCGCAGGTTCGAATCCTGCCTCGGGCATGGATGTGTGTGATGTCCTTAGGTTAGTTTGGTTTAAGTACTTCCAAGTTCTAGGGGACTGATGACCTCAGATGTTGAGTCCCATAATGCTCAGAGCCATTTGAGCCAATGCATTGCCCTTTTACGCAGTGACTTGTGTAAGTGATTCTACCGCCATCTATAAATATGCATATCACTATCCAATGACTTTTGTCACATCACTGAAAAGCAGGCAGTAGTGCTCAGTACAGCGACTGCCTATTACCAGAGCGCTGTCGAAAAAGAGTGTGCTCACAAGATTTGCACGGAGTGGACAACAGCCGTGCGGTTCCACCAAGAGAGGCCGGGGATGTCGATGATTACTTACAGTTGTTAGTCATGGAGAGCAACAGCGCGCCTCCACAACACTGCAACAGCTGGACGGTACGCCAAACACCATCTACTCAGCTCAATAAGCCGGATATAGAATTTCCCACGTTTTCTCAACAGAGGCTGCGAGGTCGGCAGCTCGCAGCAATAGAGTAAAGCAGACCAGACAGGTAGCAGTTTCTTGGCGAACTGTAGCCGCACGCCACAGGCTCGGCATATCAAAGCTGGTGTATTGCAACGTAATATTTCTAGAGGCTCAGAAGCCTGAGTATTGTTGCTCAGATGAGCCAATTACGATATGCCTGGCCGGCAATGACCGGATCTGGCCTACTTTTTCCGGATTTTCAGCGGTATTCGCCAACCTTCTATTTCGCAGCTATGACATTCAGGCTTCAGGCTGATAGGTGTTATTATGAAACTTTCACTCTCTCTTGCGAAATCAGACCTTTTAGAATTACGTTGTCTTCTCTTCGGTAATGTCATGTAGCTGAGTTTACGATTCAGGCCACTCTTTCGAGCGAGGTGAGGCAATATTTGCCGGGTTTGCTCCGCTGTTGACAATATCCGCTTCCTACCTGTTTGTGTTCTGATTGCGACGCGGGGCGTTGGCCTGGCTTTTCCTGGCTTGATGTTAGCCGGAAAGCGAGGAAATTTTGTATTTGCTCTCAATACATTCCTGCTGTGTAAAGTTGTCCACTTACTGGTGAAGTTAATGCGAAACAGAAACGCAGAAACGGCTAAGCGAGGACCAAGCAGCCTCCTGTATACAGGGTGGTCCATTGATAGTGACCGCGCCAAATATCTCACGAAATAAGCGTAAAACGAAAAAGCTACAAAGAACGAAACTTGTCTAGCTAGAAGGGGGAAACCAGATAGCGCTATAGTTGGCCCACTAGATGACGCTGCCATAAGTGAAACGGATATCAACTGCGTTTTTAAAAATAGGAACCCCCATTTTTTATTACATATTCGTGTAGTACCTAAAGAAATATGAAAGTTTTAGTTGGACCACTTTTTTCGCTTTGTGATAGATGGCGCTGTAATAGTCACAGACGTGTAAGTACGTGGTATCACGTAACATTCCGCCAGTGCGGTCGGTATTTGCTTCCTGATAAAATACCCTTTTTAAAATGGAGCGTTTTCCAATTGCGGAAAAGGTCTATACCGTGTTGATGTATGGCTATTATGATAAAAATGCCCAAAGGGCGTGTACTATGTATGCTGCTCGGTATCCTGGACGACATCATCCAAGTGTCCGGACCGTTTCCCGGATGGTTACGTTGTTTAAGAAACAGGAAGTGTTCAGCCACATGTGAAACGTCACCCACCACCTGCAACAAATGATGATGCCCAAGTAGGTGTTTTAGCTGCTGTCGCGGCTAATCCGCACATCAGTAGCAGACAAATTGCGCGAGAATCGGGAATCCCAAAAACGTCGTTGTTGAGAATGCTACATCAACATCGATTGCACCCGTACCATATTTCTATGAACCAGGAATTGCATGACGACGACTATGAACGTCGTGTACAGTTCTGCCACTGGGCACAAGAGAAATTACGGGACGATGACACATGTTTTGCACGCGTTCTATTTAGTGACGGAAGCGTCATTCACCAACAGCGGTAACATAAACCAGCATAATATGCACTACTGGACAACGGAAAATCCACGATGGCTACGACAAGTGGAACATCAGGACCTTGACGGGTTAATGTATGGTGCGGCATTATGGGAGGAAGGATAATTGGCCCCCATTTAACCGATGGCAATCTAAATGGTGCACTGTATGCTGATTTCTTACGTCATGTTCTACCGATGTTACTACAAGATGTTTCACTGCATGACAGAATGGCGATGTACTTCCAACATGATGGATGTCCGGTACATAGCTCGCGTGCGGTTGAAGCGGTATTGAATAGCATATTTCATGAGAGGTGGATCGGTCGCCGAAGCACCATACCATGACCTGCATGTTCACCGGATCTGACGTCCCCGGATTACTTTCTGTGGGGAAAGTTGAAGGATATTTGCTATCGTGATCCACCGACAACGACTGACAACATGCATCAGCGCATTGTCAATGCATGTGCAAACATTACGGAAGGCGAAACACTCGATGTTGAGAGGAATGTCGTTACACGTGTTGCCAAATGCATTGAGGTTGGTGGACATCATTTTGAGCATTTATTGCATTAATGTGGTATTTAAAGGTAATCACGCTGTAACAGCATGCGTTCTCAGAAATGATAAATTCGCAAAGGTACATGTATCTCATAGGAACAACCGAAATAAAATGTTTAAACGTACCTACGTTCTGTATTTTAATTTAAGAAACCTACCTGTTACCAACTGTTCGTCTAAATTTGTGAGCCATATGTTTGTGACTATTACAGCGCCATCTGTCACAAAGCGAAGGAAATGGTCTAACTAAAACATTCATATTTCTTTACGAACACGAATATGTAATGAAAATGGGTGTTCCTATTAAAAAAAAAAAAAAAAAAAAAAACGCAGTTGATATCCGTTTGACCTATGGCAACTCCATCTAGCGCGCCGACAATAGCGCCATCTGGTTTCCCCCTTCAAGTTAGACAAGCTTCGTGTTTGTAGTTTTTTCATTTGACGCTCATTTCGTGGGATATTTGGCCCGGTGACAATCAATGGACCACCCTGTAGACGGACGTTCGCGAGTTGTGGAGATTTGTTGTAAAATATCGCATAAAGCTAGCGGGAGCAGTTACTGGCATTGGAGCTAGCACAGTGACGATGAGCAGAAAGTTAGAAATAGTGGGGCATAATGGACTCCTAGCTCCTCATAAGCCACACATATCTATAGTCACTGCTAGGCGACGGTTCAGATGAACAGCTACGCCACTGGACAGTGCATGGATGGGAGCGGCTGATCTGGGGTGATGATTTACAGCATAATCTGTGGCAGAGGGAACAGTTGTGTTTGGAGAATGACTGGAGAACGTTACTGCCCTTCATGTTCAGTGTCTACAGTCAAGTACGGAGGAGGTGGTGTTACCGTATAGGTTTGTAGTACCTTATGGTTCGTAGTGTTTATGAACTGTTCCCGTTATTATTCCTAATTGCGGCACCATAATAACACATTGTACACCACTGTTCATTGCTTGCAGGAGAGAAACAGATCGGAGACAATGACTGTCACAAAGCAGTAGCTGTGACACAACTTTGTGCGGACAATAATATTCCCGAAATGGACTAACGTCCCCAGAATCACCACCTGAACCTATTGGGATGAGAGAGAACCAGGATTTCGCTCCAGACCCCAGCGTCCAACATCACCGTCTTCCCTGAGTTCAGGTGTTTTCGAAGAATTGGCTACCCATCCTCCATAAACTTTCAGACGCAACGTTGAAAGTATCCCCAGCAGAGCTCATTCCGTCGTGAGAGCGAGTGGGACTCATTCCATATTTATGTTCCCTAAAGGGTGTTGGGGTGCTTTTGATCAGAGAGTGTCCACTGGTGAGCCAATATATTATCACTTCTTGCTTTAGAGGGTGTTGGTCCGCTATGTGAACGCAATACAGGAGCGATTCTGCATCATTGGGTTCGACAAGACCTTGGTAGTTAGTCATAAGCATATTGCACGAAATGTGTTCGCATAGGTCTTAAAATTCCCCCAAGTGGCGGACCACTGGGGAATGGACGTGAAGCTGGCGCCTAAGAGCGTTCCAGATGTTTTCCGTCGGAGTCACATCAGGTGCATTTGGTGGGCAAGACAAGTAATGGCTTAACTCATATAGTTTGTATATTACATACCACTATTATTTTCGCTCAAAGCATGTAAGTCCCTGTTGATCTGGCTGCACCCACAGTTCATTGAATACTATTGTTTGCGGAAGGCAGGCAGTATGGAGAATACATCGGTTGGTTACATTGCGCCATATACATGAACTACGCATATAAAATTCAAGGAAAGTAAACCGCTTCAAATTTGCATGAGAATTACATAAAATGGAACATAAGTAAAATTCTTTACATTGTAGTCCGACTTATTTCATATTTGCCGGGAAGTAATAAAATTTCCATGTTCACTCCTTGTGAGTCCGTTATTATTATTAAAACATCTAAATTACGTCAGATGGGTAAGACTTTTTAAATTTGTAAAAAATTATAAGATACAAGAAGATGCGTTCTGTATACACCTATTAGTTGATAAGGCTTAAATATTTTTATCTTTATATTATATCTCCCTTTAACAAAACATAATAAATATATTGTTCATCATATTTACTAAATAGTTTATAGATGGCGCCAAATATCAGGCAGATGCGTAGTTGATGCAATTTGGCTATTCCGCTATAAATATAGAGGGTACTAACCCCATTATCCCTTAAAACCGATTTTCCTTGTAAATGCAAAGCAACCAATATGCTGAATTGCTGTTAATGATACTGTATATGCATCTGAGCTAACGTTGCCATTTTCTCATGGTGTTCGTTAAAATTCCGCTGTCGAAAGATGAGCGAAAATAATAGTGGTATGCAATTACTTGTAACTTTTTATGACGTAATCTGTGTACTTCCTGTATTCTTAGCATTGAGAATTGCTAGCTTATAGCTGAAATCTAGATCTGCATAATAAAATTTGAGCAAGGACGACTAATTGCTGCAATCTATAATTTACAACATTTCTTTTGGTTCTACATAGAACGTTTACTGGGACAAAGCAACAATTAAAACGACCCTCTCTATGTTGGCAGGGAGGATCAAAATTCATTAAATGAGGATCTTTATCGCGATATTTAGGATTAAAAGAATAAGAAAGTGCTGTTTATCGTGGCTTTACTTGCTGATAAATGTTACGGAAACAAATTCTATTTTTCTAATAAGAAGGTATAAACAGAAGATTTACATGATTGTAGTTTCCACTGCTCTTTCTGATTTCTTCTTCATTCTTTTTCTTATTCCACAATCTTTATGCTCCTCCCCTACAGTCACACGTTCCTCCTGTAAATCCATTGGAACCAGTACACACAAAACACAACAGAAAACTGCAGCTAAGCAGTACTAACATTAAAGATTTTGCTAAAACGATGTTAGACATTACCAGAAGGAAACACTGCTGACTAAAGCTTTGTATACATTCTCATTCATTAAGTCATCTGGAGAATATACGATTTGTTTTAAGTGCTCACTATCAAGATACTTTTTCAGTGTTACAATATACAGATAGATGCAATGTCCACAGGTGGACAATATATGTTTTGACTGGTTGCTTCTCATTTCATTCTTTCCTGGAATAGTAATCATCGAAGCTGTTGCAGTCGTTCGGTGTTACGTGTCAGAACGCTTCCCATAATCCGTGTTGTGCTATTGATTTTTGTGTGTGGATATCGGAGCTCCTCGGGATGGAAAAGATGATTGACTTGATATAATTTTGATTCTATAATTGCCAATGTGTTACACATAAATGCAGTTATGGTGATGCATTTCCCGTCTCGAGCATGTGTGTTAGGGTATTCACCGAACCAAATCTGCCACATCGCATGCTGATGTGAGGTACAATTGAATTCTCTTGACTTTCTCGTATGATGCGATATCACCATGCATAATGAGGTATCACTGTGATCCGAAGGGGGATAATGGTAGACTGGGGTTGTGGAACCAGAATGAGATTTTCACTCCATACTATCAACGTTTTCATTTGCTCTCATTTTTCTTTCTGTCACTCATTCTCCACTTGAAATCTTTGTTCATGTGTTTATGATTGATTTTGTGTAGTAATTTCGACTAATTTCATTAGCTTTATCACCCTGTTTTTTTTTCGTTCAGATTATCGCGTTCATTATATCTGTTTCCCATTTTGCTTGAATTTCGTTTTATTTATAAACCTGTCTTTAATTTAAATGTTCATCTGCGCTATTTTGTCCATAGTGTAATAGGCATTTGGGTTATGTTTTAAATGTTTGTATGACGATTACCATGCAAAATAAATTGCACATCTCGTAACAAAAATACATTTTTCATACAACTGCACAAATATAAATAGATTATTTTGTTTTTTTAAGTGATGGATTGGAATTTTTAAATAATTGAATATTATAATAAATAACCGTAATAAACAGTAAAATTCATATTCACAAAAAGTCCGATTGGAAATAGAATGATGTAAAGAAAATATTAAAAAACTGGAAAAGTTCATACGTTCATTTCAATGATGTGACAAAGGAATGGTTCAAATGGCTCTGAGCACTATGGGACTTAACATCTGAGGTCATCAGTACCCTAGAACTTAGAACTACTTAAACCTAACTAACCGAAGGACATCACACACATCCATGCCCGAGGCAGGATTCGAACCTGCGTCCGTAGCGGTCGTGCGGTTCCAGACTGAAGCGCCTATAACCGCTCGGCCACACCGGCCGGCGACAAAGGAATGGAAATAAAAGCAATGATAGAAGTAATTTCGACATTCTTTTTTTCACCTGACAAAATTCAAACCGACATCCTGCTGCACAGGTAGCCTTTATCATATGCGTTACACAACGCCTCCAATTTATACGGTCAAACTTTTTTAACGCTACACATTGTCACACAAAATTCCAAATTTTTCTGTTGTCAATTATTCGCAAACGAGGGCCTACCAGTGAGTGATACCTAGGATATTGACCTACATCAGCGTATAGACAGTTTCAAAAAGTCGGTCGCACCGCTGGGGACCTCTCCTTGTGAGGCGACATCCAATAACTGGTCAGCATTCGAAGTCACTGAGCTCTGTTGACGAATGCACTCTGCTGTTACTGCACCTCTGCCAACAACACGATATTCCCCGCCTGTTTCTTTTCATGCTGAGGAGTCCGCCACGCGAGACAAGTAGTGGTCAGTCCCATAGCCGATAGCAGTGTCAATATTCTAATGATCGAGTAGTGCAGTTGACAGGAATCGAATTACGTTTCTAAACGGTATGAGTGGTGTTGGATTGAGAGAGACTGATGAGATACCTTAAACTGGCTACAAATGAAAGAACAATTTTTTTTATTTAAGGGATTTTTATTATTTCAGAATGTAACCAACTTGTTTTTTGAGAAGTGAAGAGTAAGCTGAGAAATGTCATTAGTTGTGCAGTCCTGTCGCTGTTCAAAGGATGGAGTTGATAAGAGTAACTTTGAGCTACATAATAAAGTAACGGTCCTGCAGTATATGTTAATGACATAAAATCAAATACTTGAAATAGGCATAAAAGGCCGAAGCCTGAGTTGTACTTACATAAACATAAAACAGTCAAATGGCGGTGTGTTCCTTTAAAAAAATAATGATTACGTTTCCAACCACAGATTCGACTTGCTCTAGTAATCACAAGTACAACAGTAGCGGTCACGGGCCTATAATCAATTAATAGAGAAAAGTCAATGAAATTAATCTGCCAGTGTGTGCATTAATATGTTTTTCCTGGTAATTTGAAGCCGCCAAAAGCTTGTGTATTACAGGAGTATCGAATGGCGCGTGCGGAGGTATTTTTACGGACGCTGCTTAATTCATAAAATACACATGATGAGAAAAATCAGCTGAAGTTCCGGGAGTGTTAATTTCAAATTGAAGGCAAAGCAACGCCGGCGCACAGGAATACTGGAGGACAGACGCGACCACAGGGTTTCTAAGCTGAACGCTGCAAGTCCAATCAGCCCTTTCGGCTGAAAACAGTAGCAACGGTTCGCATTGCCGCCCCGAGTCGAGACCACTACAGGGGCCTCTCTATGTTGGGGGAGGCACATTGCTGCTCTGTGTCCGAAGTTACAAAACTCCTAATTAAATGACCGTACGGAATTGTTGGCCGGGATGGGATGGCCGGCCGCAGTGGCCGCTTATTTCATTCGGCGCCACAATGGGCGACTTGCGGCCAACGATGCAGATTAAATGATGATGAGGACAACACAACATCCAGTCCATGGGCGGAGAAAATCTCCGGACCGGGATTCGAACCCTGGCCCAGTGCATGGGAGGCAAGCACGTTACCGCCCCCCCCTCCCCCCCCCCCCCCCAGATAAGCAGGTGGACACTAAACTACTGAGAGACACTCTCTCAGCCCTATTTCGTTGCTGTTCGTAGTTGACTTCCCTTCGTGATCCGTAGTAGTGTGGTATTTTGCGGTAATTGTGTTGGCTTTCATCAGCTTTAGTCAAAACATTTAGTGGTAGAATGCTCGTGGAAACTTCGTCCCTGATTGAACTGTAGATGCGTTTTTCGCACCGCGGGCAACCAGCATTACGGGCCCACCAGTGTTGGAGCGATACTTCATGTCGTGCTTCCTCTGTATGTACGATCGCATCACATGGCTCTTCATGTCTAACTGCTTTCTTTCGTGAATCTCAGTGTCAAAATTCGTCTCTGGTTCTCCGTTTATTGTGCTGTCTAGGGACTGGAGCAGTTATGGTTCAAATTGCTCTGAGCACTATGGAACTTAACTTCTGAGGGCATCAGTCCCCTAGAACTCAGAACTATTTAAACCTAACTAACCTAAGGACATCACACACATCCATGCTCGAGGCAGGATTCGAACCTGCGAACGTAGCGGTCGCGCGGTTCCAGACTGAAGCGCCTAGAACCGCTCGGCCACTCAGACTGGCTGGAGGAGTTATAGTTGTTTCTGGTTTGATTTTATTTGCGTTTAGCTCGACATACGACAGGCTCTCAGACTGCCATATAGTCCAGAATTGGGGGCTGGCTGAATCCCATTCTTTTTCACGAGACTGCTTTGCGTTTCCAAGTGTCTATCAAGAATACAATCGACATGATTACAGCAGTCTGTCTCTTACTGGTCTGTGCTTCCCCACTTACTCATCTCGGCAAAAGAATTCCTTAACGCCGCCCGAACAGGCCTTGAAGGCCCAACGAGACCGACCGTCCGCCGTGTCATCCTCAGCCCTGAGGTGTCACCGGATGCGGATACGGAGGGTCATGTGATCAGCACGCGCCTCTCCCGGCCATTGTCGGTTTTCGAAACTGGTGTCGCTACTTCTCAGTCAAGTAGCTCCTCAATTGGCCTCACAAGGGCTGAGTGCACCCCGCTTGCCAACAGCAATCGCAGACCCACACGGTGACCCATCCAAGTACTAGCCAAGGTCGACAGCGCTTAACTTCGGTACCAATGCTGCAAGCGCATTAGCCAAAAGATTGCTTTGCTCTCTGTAACGTACTCTGATGCTTTCACGGTCAGGGAAACAGAAGATTAACAGGTGAGATCGTTTTTATCTGCTGATGACGAACACGATGTCAGGCAGAAACCCTCATTTACATCCCGCCAGCACTTACAGACTCTGCAACAATCTACAACAACGCACATATATAAGCGGTGATCAACAAGTTTCTGTCTAAGGGCGTTGCTGCAGCGTATATGCAACGTAGCACGACTGCGATGCACGTATATAAGCATCGACGTGAAGATGAGGGGTTAGCGCGGCATTCGTGTACTTCCGACGTGCGTGCGGTGAATGCGAAAACGTAAACTACGGCGACATTATTATCAAACGCGTCCAAACAGGACAATTCTGCTGGTATGACTGTCTTAGCTGCCGAAGGACGAACACCGCTACACATCCGACGGACAATGAAGGATTGGTATGGTTTAGAATGTCTTTCGAAGACTACCGTTGCGGAATAGTGCCCAAAGGGGTATTGCTGCTTCCTGATCACGCAGATCCCCACACAACAGCTGTCGTACCGCAGAAGTTACACCTACTGGAGAAACTCGAGCATTCGTCCTATAGTCCTTACCTCTCTCCATGTGGTTATCACGCCTTCGGTTCATTAAAAATGCCTTGAAGGGTCAACAATTGCTGTCGGACTAATATCTGCGGCAAGCAGTTACGGACTGGTTCACGTGTTTTACCAAACGAGCATCTTCAACCTGGTGCATCAATGTCGATGGCTGTTTTGCCAGACTGACAAACCGTTTCTGGACGCCACGGCCAAGATGCAGTGCAGAAGTTGTTTTAGGCGCACGGGTCACACGTGTTACCATTTGCGTATCTGATGTAGCGAAGTAAATACCTTCGTACAAGGGAAGCGAACTTGGGTGAACTACACTAGTGTCCAAAATTAAAGCAACAAACTGCTATCTCCCCTTCCTGTGGACAATTTAATCATACAAACTGTCAACAAGATGTCCGTTTGATCCACTTCTGCACGAAGATGACATTCCAGTCAATGGGCAGTCATGCCAACGACGATGTCAGGGTACCTATGAAATGAGGTAGTGCTTGCCGGGGCGGCCCACATTGAGAATCACTGTGCACACAGTCACAGACGGTGCAGTATGCCACAGAGAAGATGCCTACCAGATGCTCTGCGGTGGAAGCAGGACAGTCGAAAACTGCTGTGGCCCGATGGATTAATGTGTGTTGTTCTGTTGTTTCTCAGATGTGGCGACAATTTACAGTGATCGAAGCTGTACTCTGAAGAGCAGGTCAGGGGCGCCCACGTGTGACATCAGAGACAGAGGACCTTTTCAAAATGGTTCAAATGGCTCTGAGCCCTATGGAACTTAACATCTGAGGTCATCAGTCCCCTAGAACTTAGAACTACTTAAACCGAACTAACCTAAGGACATCACACACATTGAGAGGCACCCACATGCCTTGCTCATACTGTGGCATCAAGCAGTCAATCCTGCAAGATGAGTGGTCTGGCAAGCGAGTGGATTTATTCTTATTTATCGCAAAACAACATCAATGTCTGATTGTGAGCTCTAGTACTCACAATTAAGCTACAAATTATTCTCCTGTTTGAATATTACGCAACGGAAACGGATAACGCACATCCGACTATTAAAAATTTACACAACTCTGACTGTTCACTACGCACTGGCAATACCACATTTTCTTTCTTATTTAACGGCTTTGATCAACACGTGGCCATCGCACTGAATATGATTGGCACACACATTATAAATTCTGGATACCATGGCTACACACTATTCGAAGAACAAGGCCACCAATCTTTTTCTTTCCACTATCTTTTTTATTCCGATAAAATCTATGACGTAAACACACATTACATTTTATACAACAATTACACATAAGAAATCCCGCCCAGTGGGCATGGCTTTACAATGGTGATTCTCTATCTTATGGTCTCGTAATTATCTAACACTACAGTGCACTTTCTGGATAGGATGGTGGATCTTTTGCTATATCTCACACTTCGACTCTCACACCCCTGATCACGAAAATTTACTCCAGACCGAGCGTTACAAAAAAGAACATGCATATCCCACTACCTCTGAACCTACCTTGCTACTCTCCCATGCAAACCACACATACTTAAATTACATGAAATACATCATACTGGCAACATACATCACAAAGAATAGTCACAACGTTAGAATCACTTCACTTTCAGCTTTCCCACTTCAAATTAGTATTCATCCCAGTTTCACACGACACTGCCCCACTTTGTAACTTTTCTTTCCTACTACGAACTCTGGAGGATATATGCACGTCTTCCTGTGCAATGCAAGCCAAGTGGCGTTGCTGGATAGACGGCTGACGCTCCTTGCTTCTCTCTCAGAGTATTAGAGTTTGAATCCAGCGTCACACGGAAACATAACACGCAATGTAATATTAAGAACATATTCGTCACACACGCGAGTCCTCAACTGATACCGTGGACGAGTACTTCTCTTTATCCTTTGTCTCATACACAGATTGAGACTCACACAGTACTCACCACGTGGAAGTACGCGTCTGTAATTTCAAGTCCTGCACACGCCATTTCTTAAATATTTCCGACTTACAGTACACACGCCAGTAATTCAGCTTAACTTTAGCACTCGGAAGTATTTCAACTTAGTATTAGCACTCGCAAGTATTCCAACTTAGTACTAGCACTCGCAAGTATTTCAACTTATTGCTGCATGTGGTTTCACTGTGATCGTTGGTCACTTCTGAAGATTACTACGATCCCTTTAACATTACCTGCCTGTCATTTAATTCTCCCCCCAAAAGTTCCTGAAATAGAGAAATAATTATTCCAAACTACTCTTAAGTATTTCATATGCATACCATTTTCTCCACTCTTTTGTCTTTACGGAGCACACCTAAGACAGGTCGTACCAACACAAGATCCAGCGCCAGAGTGCTGAAACATGGCCGTTCTGCAGGTCATCTCGCACCTCTGCCGAAGTGGGGAAGCACCTTGCTACTGTATTGGTTAGCCACATTTCAGGTGCTCAAAGTTCAGGTAAATTTCATCTCTTTGGTTCCACCAAAGGTGACCAAAGGACCGTCTCAAAGATGATCACATATTGCAAATTCACTATCTGCGGCTAGCAGACGGCCACACATTCATTCATTTCACAGATCTCACCAAATTGGATGTAGGGATTTATTTTGTGGGAGTGCACATATGATCAATTAAATAAATAAATTGTCATTCTTTTCTACACTGGTATCCGGCTTCGGTGTATTAAGTGAAACAGAGTTATTATTACAAGAAATACGTTGTTCTGACAAGAATAACGAAGAATTTTCAATGTCGGGCGGTACTGTACCCTTTCAACATCAGTGCCCGAGGCAGCATTCGAACCTGCCAACATAGCAGCTTCGTGGTTCCGGACAGAAGCGCCTAGAACCCACGGTAGGGAACCTTTATTTAGCTGTAAGGGCACGACGGTACCACCTTAGTACTGCCCGGCAGCTGGCATGTCAGCTCCCAGTATCCACTGGTGGGCAGAAGGCCTTTATGTTCGGAGGCTTGCTGTGTATGTACCTCTGGCGCGTCATCAAAGAAGGGAACGTCTAGAGTGGAATCATTAACATGCAACCTGGACGGTCGAAGAGTGGAACAATGTTGTTTTCACAGATGACTGCCGATCTAGACTGGAGAGTGATTCTCGATGGATTAGTATCTGGAGAGAACGTGGAACCAAAGAGTGTGGAAAGAGACAGAGATCGAGGAGGATCCCTAACGGTGTGGGCAGGGAACCCCTGTTCATGAAATTGTACGGGTGAATCGGCAAGATTTAACTGCTCTCACATATTGTGACGAGACCTTGGGATCCATCTGCGGTCGTCACGAGGTTTCTTGGACCCAGACATCTTACAGAGGTATGGTAATGCTCGACCTCATAGAGCACAGGTGGTTGACTTTTTTCTTGAAAGTGGAAGACATTGGACGAATGGCATGGCCTGTTCGTTCTTTCCATTTGAATCCTACAGAGCATGTCTAGGATGCAATAGGGAGACGGTGTGCATCACGTCACCATCCACCAACAATTCTCCAAGACTTGCGAGCTGCTCTGCAGGAAGAAATGGCGATAATTCCTAAACATTTGACAGATGGCATCATTCACAGCACGCCCCATCGTTGTCAGGCCTGTATTGCGTTCTGTATTCTTTACATTGTTTCTGTCTGACTGTCTCCCGCATACAGTGCTTTGTGGAAAAAATAAACGCAACCTTGCGACATTTCCTTCTGTTGCTCTAATTTCGGACACCAGTGTATTTAATTATTTACAGAAGTGGATAAAAAGGGGAAGCGTTTACAATCTTCAGCCACGGCAATTTCCATCCTCTATTGCCTGTTTTGCATCCATTGTTTCCACTTCGCTGCGCCACGAAGCAGGTCCTTGTGCTCGTCCCAGCCTTACGTAGAGAGGAAAGAGGATGTTGCAAGTTTTCAAAAATTTTCCCGCTTATTTCGCTGCCTTTTTGTTGAGGACTTTCATTGCGCGCTCCCTGAGTGCCGGTAGCAGCGGGCAAGGGCTCTGCGCGTCGATAAACACGCCGGCGGCCTCTGCTCTGGCCTTCCTCCTTTTCTTCTTTCTCTTCCAATTCTCTTCTCTCTTCCGACCTGCCGACACAGAGCCTACGGCTGCCGGGCTGCACTGGCGGCGGCAGGGAAATAATCTCGTCTTGCATGCAGCTTTCTGATACGTAAGAATCCAGGTATGTGCAACTTATATGTCTAAGAAGGAAAAAAAAAAATTAGGGATATGTATTGTTGTTTTGGTCCTCAGACGGAAGACTGGTTTTATGTAGATCTCCACACTGGTCTATACAGTGCATGCCTCTCCATCTCTGCATAACTACTGTTTCCTGCATACGTTTTAACCTGCTTACTATATTCAGACTTGGATCTGCCTTTAGAATTTCTAACCTGCCACGCTTTCTTCCGCTACCAAACTGACAAATCCCTTGTGTGTAAAGAGATGTCCTGTCAACGATTGGGCCACGCATGTTTCTTCGCAGTTCGATACAACACCGCTTATAGGTTACCAGATGTACAAATCTGATCTCCAGCTTTCTTTTGTAGCACCGCATTTCACAGGGTACACGTTTCACTTAAGTAAAAAAACCTACACCCAAGACAGATACCTCCAGAAGTGACTACATAACATTTAAATTATTAGTCGATGTTAATTTTGCCTTTTTCAGAAACGCCTTGCTTGCTATTGCCACTTGCTATTTAACATCCGCTCCACTTCGAGCGCCATCAATCAATTTGCTACCCAAACAGTGATAGGGAGTACTCATCTAATACGCTCAATGTCTCAGTCCCAAGTCTAACTCTGCTACTTTGCCACGTACGCGCCCGGAGCAGGTACTTTTGTGATGACGGCGAACGTAGTCTTGACTTCTGTCGCTGTACGTTGTTTCTCTGAGACTAAGACAAGATAGCGACAGACGATGTTCCACTTCCATCCGATAGTTTCTGCGGGCTGTGATCTTGGAGAATATTTCGGTGATACTCACCTGGTGCTGATGTACACTCCTGGGAATTGAAATAAGAACACCGTGAATTCATTGTCCCAGGAAGGGGAAACTTTATTGACACATTCCTGGGGTCAGATACAGCACATGATCACACTGACAGAACCACAGGCACATAGACACATGCAACAGAGCATGCACAATGTCGGCACTAGTACAGTGTATATCCACCTTTCGCAGCAATGCAGGCAGCTATTCTCCCATGGAAACGATCGTAGAGATGCTAGATGTAGTCCTGTGGAACGGCTTGCCATGCCATTTCCACCTGGCGCCTCAGTTGGACCAGCGTTCGTGCTGGACGTGCAGACCGCGTGAGACGACGCTTCATCCAGTCCCAAACATGCTCAATGGGGGACAGATCCGGAGATCTTGCTGGCCAGGGTAGTTGACTTACACCTTCTAGAGCACGTTGGGTGGCACGGGATACATGCGGACGTGCATTGTCCTGTTGGAACAGCAAGTTCTCTTGCCGGTCTAGGAATGGTAGAACGATGGGTTCGATGACGGTTTGGATGTACCGTGCACTATTCAGTGTCCCCTCGACGATCACCAGTGGTGTACGGCCAGTGTAGGAGATCGCTCCCCACACCATGATGCCGGCTGTTGGCCCTGTGTGCCTCGGTCGTATGCAGTCCTGATTGTGGCGCTCACCTGCACGGCGCCAAACACGCATACGACCATCATTGGCACGAAGGCAGAAGCGACTCTCATCACTGAAGACGACACGTCTCCATTCGTTCCTCCATTCACGCCTGTCGCGACACCACTGGAGTCGGGCTGCACGATGTTGGGGCGTGAGCGGAAGACGGCCTAACGGTGTGCGGGACCGTAGCCCAGCTTCATGGAGACGGTTGCGAATGGTCCTCGCCGATACCCCAGGAGCAACAGTGTCCCTAATTTGCTGGGACGTGGCGGTGCGGTCCCCTACGGCACTGCGTAGGATCCTACGGTCTTGGCGTGCATCCGTGCGTCGCTGCGGTCCGGTCCCAGGTCGACGGGCACGTGCACCTTCCGCCGACCACTGGCGACAACATCGATGTACTGTGTACACCTCACGCCCCACGTGTTGAGCAATTCGGCGGTACGTCCACCCGGCCTCCCGCATGCCCACTATACGCCCTCGCTCAAAGTCCGTCAGCTGCACATACGGTTCACGTCCACGCTGTCGCGGCATGCTACCAGTGTTAAAGACTGCGATGGAGCTCCGTTTGCCACGGCAAACTGGCTGACACTGACGGCGGCGGTGCACAAATGCTGCCCAGCTAGCGCCATTCGGCGGCCAACACCGCGGTTCCTGGTGTGTCCGCTGTGCCGTGCGTGTGATCATTGCTTGTACAGCCCTCTCGCAGTGTCCGGAGCAAGTATGGTGGGTCTGACACACCGGTGTCAATGTGTTCTTTTTTCCATTTCCAGGAGTGTATAATTAACACTGCTAGAGGAGACTGCAGCGTGAGTAAGCAACGCCTCAGACAACACCTGGCCAGTTTTGGCTGAGTTCATTAGTTTACATAGTTTAATCTCCCAGCGACTTTGTTTTAGGAGTAGTTGTACCCCATGTGTAAACTGCGGAGAAGCACTCGCGAGGAACAATGGAATCTAAGCCACAGCACTAACGATGAGTTTGGAGGTTGTTCAGGGATATTTTCTGATTGATTCAGTATAAGGGGGCCGTGATCTCTGGTGATTCGTGTCGGAGTAATTTCATTTCTTTAATTTTCTACCCTTCCTCATGTATGGCACCGAAAATATATGTCGACTGTAACCACTTTATGTCTTGTTTGAGATCAAACGTTTTCAGCTCACTATCGGTACTTGTTGTTGACAACATGGTCCTCTTCGGCCTCTACCTTTCATTCAGTACCACTCGGTTCTGTCTCGGATTGTTTATCCGGCAGCGTTAGTTGCACGATAACAGCGACACACAGCAGTGTGGGTAAGTTTACTGATGGAAACTTGGCGACACGAATCTGTTGTATGGGTCCAGTGAATGCGAGGAAATAACGCGGCAGCGACAGTAATAAGTTTTGTATCCCGCCTGGATAGGTTGATCTGCTCCAATGAACTGCTTATGCAAAATAGGCCGAGACTGAAGGACGCGAGTAGGAGCAGGAAAAGGTGAAGTACTTCGGCACTTCAAGTAAAGTATGTAAAGTGTATAAACAGATACAAACACATTACTTAACTTTTGGTACAGATGAGCACGTAGGTGCGAAGCCGTTCATGTGTCGAAGCTAACAGTTACTAGAAGTTACAAAGCCAAAGTCTGTAATGGCTAGCTCCCCGCTACAAGTAGCAGCTAAGTTGCTAGGTTGTCTGCTCTTGATCAAATGGACTGAATCTGGAGCTGCGCTCGCCGAGCTCCACAGCGTCGGCTAGAGGGTGCTGTGGTCGGCGTTGGTCGTCCGCTCTCGTGGTGCCAACCTACGAGAGCGCACGTACATTGTGGCGTCGTAGCTATGGATACCACAATAACGGCAATCGGATCTTGGTACATTTTGATATTCGTGATGTTATGTTATGTTAACCGGGGACCTAGAAACGACGGAGAGGCTCCGTCCCTGCCGCAGCCGCAGTGGTCCGCAACCCCACGACGAATACCGCAGTCCACTTCACCCCTCCGCCACCCCACACCAAACCCAGGGTTATTGTACGGCTCCCGGTGGACCCCCCTCCCTTCCCCAGGGGACCTCTCACACCAGACGAGTGTAACCCCTATGTTTACATGGTAGAGAAATGGTGGTTTAAATGGTTCAAATGGCTCCGGGCACTATGGGACTTCTGAGGTCATCAGTCCCCTAGAGCTTAGGACTACTTAAACCTACCTAAGGACATCACACACATCCATGCCCGAGGCAGGATTCGAACCTGCGACTGTAGCGGTCGCGCGGTTCCGAACTGAAGCTCTTAGAACCGCTCGGCCACTCCGGCCGGCAGTAATGGTGGTGTAGGCGTACGTGGAGAACTTGTGTGCGCAGCAATGGCCGACATAGTGTAGCTGAGGCGGAATAAGGGGAACCAGCCCGCATTTGCCGAGGCAGATGGAAAACTGCCTAAAAACCATCCACAGACTGGCCGGCTCACCGGACCTCGACACAAATCCGTCGGGTGGATTCGTGCCGGGGACCGGCGCTCCTTTCCGCCCGGAAAAACCTTGAGGTAGACCGCACGGCCAACCGGGCGGGCGATATTCGTGATACATAAGGTTCAGAACTAATATATCAATCGCCCCAAGCGGTTTGACACAGCCCCAAAAAAATTCTCGAGTAAACTAACTCTGAAGTTCTCCCAGCGTCTTTAATTCAATGAAAGAATGCTTTTGATCGCCATGTGGGCGACCTGCGCTCGCTTCTAGGCCGCTGTAAATTTTTTAACGAAAGTCCATGTCCCATGAGCATTTCCGCGAAGCAAAAAATACATAAGGATGAAAAATGAAACTAATTTGTAATTTTATAATCGAATCAGTCCTTATTAATAATATTTTATTAACGATCGGTATCTAAAAATTTGTATTTGCAATGAAAACTGGATTTTCGTGTGGGATAAATGATTAGAGGTAAGAAGACGTGCGTTTTCCATAAAAGTCACAATTAAATATTTTAATCAACGTATATTTAATGAATTTTAATCTAAACGATGCAGATATTTGAACTGAACGAAAAAGCAACGACAATACCAATTACCGAAATGAGACGGGAACCTGCGATCCAGCCATTACCAGTCTCGTGAGATACTGATTTTTTTCCAGATTTATGTAGTTTAATCTTCACAGAAATGCTCATAGAATGCACGTTTGTCTAAATTCTGCATCGGCCGCTAATCGAACCATGGACCCCCACATGGTAGGCAAACTTTCTACCACAGAGTTACCCTGCCTGTCGAAAGCAATGGACCTTAATTTAAGGAATTAAATACGCTCGGAAAATTTCGATGTTCATTTTCTAGAGAATTTTTTATAGTTACATTGATCTGCTTTGGGTTCAAAAATGGTTCTAATGGCTCTGAGCACTATGCGACGTAACATCTATGGTCATCAGTCCCCTAGAACTTAGAACCACTTAAACCTAACTAACCTAAGGACAGCACACAACACCCAGTCATCACGAGGCAGAGAAAATCCCTGACCCCGCCGGGAATCGAACCCGGGAACCCGGGTGTGGGAAGCGAGGACGCTACCGCACAACGATCTGCTTTGGGATACTGATACTTGCGTCCTGAACTTAATTTACCATAAATATCAAATAATTTGAAAATTCAATTTCCGTGCTTTCTTCTTGTAAGATGAGCTGTTCTTGCAATGATGGCAACTACAAAGTGGTCACGATGCGTCCAACAGTTGATGCATTGCTATGTCTATTGTGTTGTAGGCATTGGTGACTGCATATTACAGCATGTGTCACTCTTGTGAGTGTAATACTCTGTAACAAGCCACTGGATTCCACAGGTCACTCACGCCAAAATGACCGAAAATTCTGAAATTTTGTCGGTTGATGGGGATACACCTACGACAAGGATGCACCTATGGCTGGGGCTCACACAATGGCCACAAAAGCACACTCCATAAATGTAAACAAACATTACTTTCTACACAAAGTTTCGTTTTTCTTAACGGCACTTGTGTGTTTTTTTCCTCCAAAATGTAAGCTAGAGGTACAGATAGCGACGGCAGACTTCTTTTCGTTTTTCTAAACATGTCTTCTGAAGCACGTAGACTTTAAAGGACGGCAATGGCACCACAGTTTTCTACAGTAATGCGCAGACCAATGGTTACTGACAGCAGTCCTCAGCACAGTGCAGGCAAATCGCATTACGGCATTGCAGCATTACGGTAGGAACTGTGGCACCGTTTCCATTACTTGAAGTCTAAGTATTCCCGAAGGTATACAGTTTAGAGCACTGAAACCAAGACTGCCATCACTAGCTGTACCTCTAGTCCTCATATCGATGGAATAAAATACAATGAAGAGCCAAAGAAAATGCCTAATATCGTGTAGGGTCCCGCAAGGATGCAGAAGTGCCGTAACACGACGTGGCATGGACGTCTGAAGTAGGAAGGAATTGACACCATGAATCCTGCAGGACTGTCCATAAATCATTAATGGTGCGAGGGGCTCGAGATCTCTTCTGAACAGCACGTGGCAAGGCATCCCATATATGCTCAATAATATTCATGTCAGGGGAGTTTCGGGTGTTTAAACTTAGAAGAGTGTTCCTGGAGCCACTCAGTAGCAGTTCTAGATGTGTGGGATGTCGCATTGTCCTGCGGGAATTAGACGAGTCCGTCGGAATGCACAATGGGCATGAATGGATGCAGGTGATCAGACAAAGGTTGTCTCCATACCCCATTACATTCATCCGCTCAGTATAATTTCAAACTAGACTCGTCCCACCTGGCAACATGATTCCATTAATCAACAGTCCAATGTCGGTGTTGACGGGCCCAGCCGAGGCGTAAAGGTTTGTGTCGTGCAATCACCATGGGTACACGAGTGAGCCTTCTGCTCCGAAAGCCCATATCTCTGATGTTGCGTCGAATGGTTCGCACTTTGACACTTGTTTGTGGCCCAGCACTGAAATCTGCAGCAATTTGGGGAAGGGTTGCACGTCTGTCACTTTGAACGATTCTCTTCAGTTGCCGTTTGTAGCGTTCTTGCAGGATATTTTTACGGCCGCAGCGATGTCGGAGATGTGATGTTTTACCTGATTCCTGATATTCAAGGTACAGTTTTGAATTGATCGTACGGGAAAATCGATACCTCATTGCTATCTCGGAGATGCTCTGTCCCATCGCTCGGGCGCCGACTATAACTCCACGTTTAAACTCACTTAAATATTTATAATCTGCCACTGTTGCAGCAGTAACCGATCTAAAAACTGCGCCACACACTTTTCTTCTTATGTAGGCGTTGCCGACCGCAGCGCCTTATTCTGCCTATTTATATATCTCTGCATTTGAATACGCATGCCTGTACCAGTTTCATTGGCGCTCTAGTGTACCATTCGATAGAGTGGTTGCAAATTAGTGCGATCCTTTAATTGTTTTACCGACACGTATTAACAAGGCCAGTAAAACAGGAAGAATAACCAGTATTGCAGAGACTCGTGTGCCAACCTGCCTTTCAATTGGTCGCATTTTCAGGGGTACCGAACATAGGAAAGGAAACCTACAGTTTAACGCCCAGTCCCAACCAAGAGTCATTCCTGATTCCTGGCGACTGTCCCCCCTCGCCCCCTCCCCCCCCCCCCCCCCCCCCATCGTTGAGAGCTGAAGGCCGGAATAAGAGCAGGATGAACATTTTCTGATCCCATTGGGACTCCATGTCGCGACACCTAGGTTTTCAGGTATGCACTTTTCCTCTAGACCTCCCGGCCCGACGCCAGAGTACTGATAGATGATGGTAAGTATGATGCCCCGCAAGGCGCTTGCAGCGATATTAAAAAGTACAGTCGTGTGACGTTGTTTAGTGGGAGGCCGCCAAGACAAACCACTACCTCTCGGTTTCCACGCACGCGTTTACCGCTAGACCTCCAGACGTGACACCAGGGCACTGTTTAACGAGGGTAAGTACTCGTATATGCCGCAAACTGCGCTTGCTGCGATGTTAAAAAATAAATTCGTTTGACATTGTTAAGTGGGAAACTGCAATGGCCAGGTTCAGCCAACTAATTGGAAACGTTTCACCGTCCTTCGTGCACAATAGCTCCTTTCCTTCGGAAACCGTTGGCGTTCTGTGTATCAGGTACACATTGTAAGTGCAAGCGACTCTAATGGCTGCGTGTAGTGTAGTGTTTGTGCTGTGCAATGCTGAAGGAAAAGAGATGGTGAAATCCAATGCCGGAAAGTAGCGCCAAGTGACCCGCCGATACTAATATCCCCTTGACAAGTACATCTACATCTACATACATACTCCGCAATCCACCATACGGTGCGTGGCGGAGGGTACCTCGTACCATAACTAGCATCTTCTCTCCCTGTTCCGCTCCCAAACAGAACGAGGGAAAAATGACTGCCTATATGCCTCTGTACGAGCCCTAATCTCTCTTATCTTACCTATGTGGTCTTTCCGTGAAATATAAGTTGGCGGCAGTAAAATTGTACTGCAGTCAGCCTCAAATGCTGGTTTTCTAAATTTTCTCCGTAGTGATTCACAAAAAGAATGCCTCCTTTCCTCCAGAGACTCCCACCCGAGTTCCTGAAGCATTTCCGTAACACTTGCATGATGATCAAACCTACCAGTAACAAATCGAGAAGCCCGCCTCTGAACTGCTTCTATGTCCTCCCTCAATCCAACCTGATAAGGATGCCAAACGCTTGAGCAGTACTCAAGAATAGGTCGTATTATTGTTTTATAAGCAATCTCCTTTACAGATGAACCAAATCGTCCCAAAATTCTACCAATGAACCGAAGACGACTATTCACCTTCCCCACAACTGCCATTATATGTTTGTCCCACTTCATATCGCTCTGCAATGTTACGCCCAAATATGTAATCAACGTGACTGTGTCAAGCGCTACACTACTAATGGAGTATTCAAACATTACGGGATTCTTTTTCCTATTCATCTGCAATAATTTACATTTATCTATATTTAGAGTTAGCTGCCATTCTTTACACCAATCACAAATCCTGTCCAAGTCATTTTGTATCCTCCTACAGTCACTCAACGACGACACCTTCCCGTACACCACAGCAGCATCAGCAAACAGCCGCACATTGCTATCCACCCTATCCAAAAGATCATTTATGTAGATAGAAAACAACACCGGACCTACCACACTTCCCTGGGGCACTCCAGATGATACCCTCACCTCCAATGAACACTCATCATTGAGGAGAACTACTGGGTTCTATTACTTAAGAAGTCCTCGAGCCACTCACATATTTGGGAACCAATCCCATATGCTCATACCTTAGTTAGGAGTCTGCAGTGGGGCACCGAGCCAAACGCTTTCCAGAAGTCAAGGAATATGTCATCCATCTGATATCCTTCATCCAAGGTTCACAAGAGATCAGATTTTCATCCTGAAGTCATAAGCGGTGCTTTGCATACATTTTAATACACTCGGATTAATGTTTTGAGCTGAATTTCTTGTGTGAAATGTAGTTTGTAATATTATTTGTGACATTCTTTTTCTGATACAGTGTTATACAACCAGGAAAAAGAGAAATAGAACTAAAAGAATATCTGGCTTTCAAACTGATAATTTGCAAATTTATTTTGATTTTCTTAACTTTTTACAAAAATACATGGTTCATAAATGCTGCCCTCACTGCACTGTGACCCCTGCTAGCTTAATTTTCTGTAGGTACTGGAATCTCTTTGTACACTTTTCTCCTAACAAATACACTGTCATCTCAGGCTCCTCATCTGAAGCACTGACAGTTAAATTGTGCAACAAAAATGTTGCAATGATAATAGCTGCCACATGATTTACTCATAGTCTAAGCCCTAAACGTAAACAGGGAAATCTTATTTTGACACTCCAAACATTCTTTCAACTGCCGATCTGGTTTTCTTGTGGGCTCGATTACAAGTTGGCTCAGCTGCCATTTCTCCACAGAGTACCGGCATCAACAGATACCTGCAACACTGACAGTAACTGTCTCCTAGAAGTACGCCTTCTGGATTTTCTCCTGTTTCCGTCTCAGCACATGTACACACACTTTTCTAAAAATATTGCTGGTGAAGGCAGATCCTGGCCATCCAGCAACAATATTGAAACATCGCATCACAGTATCTGAGGCCACTAGCACATTTAACGAAAACCACCCGTATCGATTCCAAAATATCTCTGCACTTCCACCACCAGGAGACTTGATGGGGATAAAAGCACCAGAAAAATACGCCTTTTCATAAAAATCATGCTGTGTTTTTCTCATATTATTTTCATTAGTTCACATTTTGATGAATTCTTTCTTCACTGAGGCAATGTAGACCAATACCTTGTGCACACCTCTGCAAGCAGTTGCTACAGCTATACTAAACATATAACAAACCACCATCTAAAAGCTTACGGTAGCATGAAGTCTAAATGCATAGCAGCATGCACATTGGACTCAGTGGCTGGTTTCTTTTGGTTGATTTCAGCAAATACTCTCTCACCCTCAGTTCTAACTGCTGCACAATATTTTTGTCCAAGAGAAACCTCAGCTTACACGATTTCTCATTTAACTCCAAGAATAGGTCTGCTCTTTCACGGAATATGTGGGGAGCTTGTTGGATCTCATCGTAGTCACATTCAGTAGACTCGTCAGAATGCTCAGGTATCTGTAAAGTAAATGAAAGTAAACAATGTAATTCGCATCACTTAAGGTTTCTGTACCTAGAATGCTGCCCATTACACTCGCCCAGAGTGCTCAAAAAATGGAAATTACGGTATGATTTCAAAATGTAGTGTTGTTATAATTGCCTTTATGATCTGTAGAAAAACTAGTATTTAAGAGAGAGAGAGAGAGAGAGAGAGAGAGAGAGAGAGAGAATTAAGTTGGGTTTGAACCTCAGATCTTCTGCACTAGATGCTCAAACGGAACCACTGAGCCACTGATTCATTTTCAGAAACACTCCTTGATAAATATTATGTTACCAAATGAGCTACTGATGCTTGCCTATGTCATATTCATAAATGTGTGTGCAGTTCTCATATCAGTTTAAGCACGTGTTTGGTGGTTAAGAATTTAAAACAAATTGTTGGTTACTGCTACTCAAAATGGGAGAGCACATTTGTAAGAGATGTTAAATCATTGTTGGCTCCTCTGAAAATCCACATACTTACCTGTTCACTGCAAATATTTTGAATATTCCTTCCTTACTATGACACTTAGGTGTCTATAAAACGCCATTCAATTAATGACACACATTAAAAGTCGTCTCCTAAGAATTGTTATGAGCTCAATTAATGTCTGCACTCATTACAACATAGCCAATAATTTTCTAAACCTAACCTTAAAGAACGAAATATATATATATATATATATATATATATATATATATATATATATATATATATTAATCATCAGCAGTGTGGAAGTGGCACATTTACATACACTGAAGACCCAAAGAAACTGGTACACCAACATCATATCGTGTAGGACCTTGCGAGCATGCAGAAGTGCCGCAACACAACGTGGCATAGACTCGACTAATGTCTGAAGTAGTGCTGGAGGGAATTGACACCATGAATCCTGCAGGGCTGTCCATAAATCTGTAAGAGTATAATGGGGATGAAGATCTCTCCCGAACAGCATGTTGCGAGGCATCCCAGATATGCTCAATGATGTTCATGTCCGGGGAGTTTGGCAGTCAGCAGAAGTGTTTAAACTCAGAAGAGCGTTCCTGAAGCCACTCTGTAGCAATTCTGGACATGTGGGACGTCGCATTGCCCTGCTGGAATTGCCCAAGTCCATCAGAATGAACAATGGACACAAATGGATGCATGTGATCAGACACGATGGTTACGTACGTGTTACCTGTTAAGAGTCATTGACATATCAGGGATTCCATGTCACTCCAACTGCACATGCCCCACACAATTACAGAGCCTCCACCAGTGTGAACAGTCCCCCGCTGTCATGCCGGGTCCATGGATTCATGAGGTTGTATTCATACCCATACACGTCCATCTGCTTGATACAATTTGAAATGAGACTCATCTGACCAGGCAACATGTTTCCAGTCATCAACAAACCAATGTCAGTGTTGACGGGTCCAGGCGGCGCGTAAAGCTTTGTGTCACGCAGTCATAAAGTGTACGCAAGTGGGCCTTCAGCTCCAAAAGCCCATATCAATAATGTTTTGTTGAACTGTTGACATGCTGATGCTACTTAATTGCCCAACATTGAAATCTGTAGCAATTTGCGGAAAGATTGCACTTCTGTCACATTGAGCAATTCTCTTCAGTCATCGTCAGCCCCGTTTTTGCAGGATTTTTTTTCTGGCCACAGCACATGTCGGAGATTTGATATTTTATCGGATTCCTGATATTCAACATACACTTGTGAAATGGTCGTAAGGAAAAATCTCCACTTCATCACTACCTCGGAGATGCTGTGTCCCATCGCTCGTGCGCAAACTATAACACCGCATTCAAACTCACAACAAATATTGATAACCTGACATTGTAGCAGCAGTAATTGATCTAACAACAGAACCAGACACTTGTCGTGTTATGTAGGCACTGCCGACCACAGCGCCTTATTCTGCCTGTTTGCATATCTCTGTATTTGAATACGCATACCCGTGACAGTTTCTTTGGCCCTTCCGTGAATTTACTTACTATACTCTGTGTTAATAGCTAATTCTTATTCATTTCAATTGCTGTTTTCTAAAAACAAAGCACTGTTTTGTAATGTAACTATATTGTAAATTGGCGTTTACAGTTGAACCCGACTTTAAACTGTGAATTTTTACCAGTCAAATATGATCCTACATCACGGCGGTATAGTTCTAGATAACGTTTATACAACACAGATTTCTGGGTTGAGCTTGATTTGACGTTATTTTCTGTCTTAATCTAAAGTTAAATGCTTTATACAATCAGGTCTAAGAGTACAAAGTTATGACATTTGAAATGCATAACACTACATCAAGTGTTGAGCGTATGATGGACAACCTGCTTCAACACAGTAACACTTTGAGGTCTGGTTGATACAGCTTATTTTCACAGTTTTTCTGAATTTTGTGTACCAGGTCCTACTGCACAGAACTTAGATCAGTTTTAATCATTTTTTTTTTTAATGGATCTTTTTCCTGTGAAATGCTGCAAAGAATACATTTATATTAAAGACAATTTTTTTATGTATCTAAAAACACAGATGATGCGACCCACCAGCCGGCCGAAGTGGCCGTGCGGTTAAAGGCGCTGTAGTCTGGAACCGCAAGACCGCTACGGTCTCAGGTTCGAATCCTGCCTCGGGCATGGATGTTTGTGATGTCCTTAGGTTAGTTAGGTTTAACTAGTTCTAAGTTCTAGGGGACTAATGACCTCAGCAGTTGAGTCCCATAGTGCTCAGAGCCATTTGAACCATTTTTTGATGCGACCCACCGAACGAAAGCGCTGGCAGGTCGACAGACACACAAACAAACACAAACACACACATGAAATTCAAGCCCTCGCAACAAACCGCCGCCCCACCAGGAAAAAGGGAAGGAGAGGCAAAGACGAAAGGATGTGGGCTCTAAGGGAGAGGGCAAGGAGTCACTCCAATCCCGGGAGCAGAAAGACTTACCTTAGGGGGAAAAAAGGACAGGTATACACTCGCGCGCGCGCGCTCACACGCGCACGCACGCACGCACACACACACACACACACACACACACACACACACACACACATCCATCCGCACATACACAGACACAAGCAGACATTTGTAAAGGCAAAGAGTTTGGGCAGAGATGTCAGTCGAGGCAGAAGTACAGAGGCAAAGATGTTGTTGAAAGACAGGTGAGGTATGAGCAGCGGCAAATTGAAATTAGCGGAGATTGAGGCCTGGCGGGTAACGAGAAGAGAGGATATACTGAAGGGCAAGTTCCCATCTCCGGAGTTCTGACAGGTTGGTGTTAGTGGGAAGTATCCAGATAACCCGGATGGTGTAACACTGTGCCAAGATGTGCTGGCCGTGCACCAAGGCATGTTTAGCCACAGGGTGATCCTCATTACCAACAAACACTGTCTGCCTGTGTCCATTCATGCGAATGTACAGTTTGTTGCTGGTCATTCCCACATAGAATGCATCACAGTGTAGGCAGGTCAGTTGGTAAATCACGTGGGTGCCGATGATCACTGACAGTGACACACGTCCCCCTTTCATGGAACACTACCGAGACGTTAGTAGTTTAATCCAGGACGTTGGCTGACTATCAGGTCATCAGAAACTCTGCACTATAGTTCAATTCTTTTATCTTCGCGCATGCCCGCCCAGACGCGGGAGATTGCTGCGTTGCCAGTTGCACACGACGCACGCGCCAATAGAAGCAGCGCCATAGTATAGCATAGTTCGCAAGCTTACGTTTAGGAGGGAGCGCGCAGTTCATGAAGTAAAGCCACCACGGCCGCATTAACCCTTTCGCTGATACAAAGACGTGCTCCCTGCATTCCGCGCTGCGCGCGATTTTGCCACTGCACTGCTCGCCTGCACTCTTCAAAATTTCATGCAATGGTTTACTACATTTAATGCTGCATAATAACTGCGTTGAACATCGAAACAAAATTAAGTCATTTATGGGCGGAAGGTATCAGTCAAGAAGACATGTAAAAATCAAATTTTTGGGCCAAATAGTTTTTGTCAAAGCAGTGGGAACACCATGTGTCTGCACAGGCGAGCAGTGCAGTGATGACAAAATCGCGCACAGTACGGAATGCGGCGAGCACGTGTGTGCAGCAGCGAAAGGGTTAATTAAGAGACGAAGCACTAGAAATTTCAAAAAATTTCATTCAAACGAATATAATTCGTGAAGTAAGGCACTTCGATATTGTTTTCAAAAAATGAAAATATTAAGCACTGCACAAGGTTTGAACTCATACCCTTTCGCTTAGCAGCCGAACACCTTAACCATTACGCTAACGCACCTCGTCCAACAACGTAACGCCATGAGAACTATAACACCTCACGCAAAATACTGAAACACACTGTTGATATGATTATGAATTACTCACGCTTCGTCGAAGTACAATAGGAAATAAACAATTACCGCTGTTCTTTATTGCGAAAAAGCGGTTCGTGAGAGTGATACAAACACCTTTCCTTGCTATCGCTTGAATTAGGAGTCTTATTGCTTGTTTGGTTTAATTAATTAATAGAATATGAAGCAATTGGTATAAAGAATGCTTTTCCAAACTTTCTATAAAAGAATGTTTGCTATCAAGACATTGCTTTTGTTCTATTACTTTCTTTATGACTGAACGTTTCTAAAACTGAAGACACTCGTCCATGCTCTGCACTGCAGTCGAGATGTGGCAACGTCGTTCTCTGTTCATTGGCTGACTGTGTTTTGTGACGTCAGATGCGCAGAACGAACCCAAACTCGGCCGCCAACATAAATGACACGCACTTTAACACTTCTCTTCCCCTTTACAGTAAAGCTTAACGAAACGCAGGCAACAGCAAGTGGCGTACACATGTAGTTACCATCGAAGGACTGGTTACCAGTCCAAGTACTGGCGACACACTACATTTGCTTAACTTCAGTGATCTGACGAGAATTGTTGTTGTCAACGAGGCTAGGCTGTTGGCGCTGCAGTGTTGATTTCTTCGTGTCTCAACTACAGCTGATGCTTCTTGCAGTTTATCTAGCTAATTTGTTTACTTCGTATAGTTAGTAATCTGGAACTCAAGTGCATTCTTAATACTGAAAAAATGGAGTAAAAGTAAATTACCTTCTGAAGGGGGATGGCGACATATTTCGATGGTAACGTTAATTGCCTACCAGTGTGACTCTTAAAAAAGTGTATGCTACCAAGTGCATGTTACACATTAAAATATATATATATATATCTTGCAGAATGTAAGTGCCTAGGAGTTACTCTACAGTTTGAGAAACTTATTAGTTTGAAAGAACTGAGGAGGTGTAGACGATACGCCGCGGGTTTGGCTGACAGTGCGACAGCGCCGGTCTAATGGTAGCCCAAGTTCACTGAGAGCCGTATATCGCAGACAACCTTACTCTGAAGTTCGCGCAGGCCTACTTCAAATGTATGGCAGGAAACCTAGAAGTTCCTCCAATATACATGAGATCACGATGTTAGAACTAAGGAAATTGAAGCGTATGGTGGTAGATGTAGGATATTTCTTGAGGACACTTGTTTTCCTTCTTCTCTTTTTCGGCCCACCCTGCAGTCACATGCGCGAGGAGAACTGTCAACGTGTCTGTGGAGTCACTGAAGGCGGCGGAAGGCGAGCCGACCACAGAGCTGGGAGCAACAGGGGGCGGCGAGTGGGTGACTGTAGTGGGTATTGGGTAGGGGTGGACGTCTTGGGCGCTGCCAGCGGGCATCCGGGAAGAAGGTGGGGGTCACCTCCGGCCACTGCAAGGGGCGGAGCTACGTCCGCCAGCGTGGGGGCTGGTGGCAGGGGGAGTGAAGGAGAAGAAAGAGGCCGGGTCCGATGGGGCCGGCTGAGAGTTATTGCTCCTGTGGTGATGGCGGCGGCAGGGGGTTGGGGGCGGAGGGCTACCGGCGGAGGCTGGGGGCGGAAGGCAGCCGGCGCCGCGGGCAGCGCCGCTGACGACCGGCGCGCGCCGGGCCAATCGTCGTAATGCGATAACACCGAGAAAAAGCGGGAGATGTGTGTTGTTTGCGGGCGTTACCGCCGCCTCCGTGCTAACTTACTGCTGCCACATTAGACTGCCAGTGTATGGGCCGCGCTAGGTCAGAGTTGCCACTGTGTCGGCGGCTGTTCGCAGCTCTGTGGGGCCGTGTCGTCCTTTACCGTAGCAAGCGAGACGTCGTGGTTCATTCCGGCCGTTTTTTTCGTCCTCTTCCGCCACACACAAACAGCGATTATTAACCCACAGACTTTCCATAAATCGGAACCGTGGAGGCAACTAGTGAGCGCTAGGTATACAGACATGATCATGCGCACGTGGTGCTTTTTAATTGTAAATTTTTTGTTTCTGACAAAGCTGTGTATGGTGTGCTCTATCTCGTACACCACAGAAACGTGGCATGAGATTCTAACTCACAATCAACACATTTTGTTACAAAAAACTGTTTTGATGACTGGAAGATGGCAGTCACATCTGCTGAAACAGGTTCTGAAAAATAAAGAATAATGGATACGATCTCGGCTGTTGATAATTTTGTGGTGTCACCGCCAGACGCCACACTTGCTAGGTGGTAGCCTTTAAATCGGCCGCGGTTCGTTAGTATACGTCGGACCCACGTGTCGCCACTGTCAGTGATTGCAGACCGAGCGCCGCCACACGGCAGGTCTAGAGAGACTTCCTAGCACTCGCCCCAGTTGTACAGCCGACTTTGCTAGCGATGGTTCACTGACAAATTACGCTCTCATTTGCCGAGACGATAGTTAGCATAGCCTTCAGCTACGTCATTTGCTACGACCTAGCAAGGCGCCATTATCATTTGCTATTTATCTTGTGATGCATGTACCGTCAGACCGATGTTCACCAATTATGGATTAAAGTTAAGTATTCCAACAGATACGTACTATTTTTGCTAGTCTCATATCCCTGACCTATTCCAGACCTCACGCCAGCCTGCGTGAGCTTAAACGCGTGTCTTTCGGCTTCCTCTCATAGTGACTTGGCTGTCTTGCCAAGTCACAACAAATTTTTTCCCAATTAAAACAGACCGTTCCTTTTGATTTTTAAACATGAGAAAATTCAACGAACAATTATTTTCTTGTTACTACCGTAGCGGTTAATTTTGCTGATCACGAGCTGGTAAACGAATTGCACAGCGATCGCACTCTCCACTCGTGTTTTAATTTTTTCTAGACCCTAGACGACTGAAGGCTTCCACGAGTTCGCCAGACAGCCAACAAAACTATATATATAAAAAAAGCCATCTTTCAGTAGTAGTTCTGAGCAGAAAAATTGCCGCTCTGCTTGTGGGGAGATGCGCTGCGGTGCCGTGTTAATGGAGGGCGAGTCTGCTATTACTGTCTTGTAGCTGGCCAAATCTGACCCTCACCACCTCGTGACGTCACACCTGAATACATTTTCCGTGCTTCCCTGCTGTGCGTTGGAGCAGTGCACCCTTCTCAAGATGTCCGCATGCTAGAGATCCACCAGCATGCTATCCGCACTCTGGTCTCACCATACCACCAAAAACTGTGTTTCAAAAGCGAAAGCCAATGTGCACGTAAGCCTACAATGTTAATTAGAGAATCTACCATTCTGCGTTGTGTCTGTTTGTTCTATATCGTGTCTCCCTACCACTTTCACGCAACGACGCTCTGAGCGTGTTTTTTAGGGAACTGACTAGTTTGAACCCGGGACCTGTTGCTGGTAAGGAGACGCCAGACCATACATGACATGTAGAATTCAGAAGAGTACAGTGAGGCTAGCGATGATATAACCAAGTACTTAACGATATCAGCGTCAGCTCCACTGCACTCCCTGTAAAAGAATCTTAATACTAACTAAATTTAGTGGAAGGAGTTCAAGGCTTTCCTATTTTTAGTTAGCTGGTAAAATAAAGTCGAAAAAGCAGTTAAGTTTACCATTGGAAATTTTATTCTACTCACAAAACATTGTTTATAAATTGCACTATTGATAAAAGGAAATCTTTTAATACAGGATGGTAAAAACCAACTGCGTTCAACAAAAATGTGAACGAATATTCCCTGAATGGGTTTCCAAGTTCTACAATGGATCGAAGGATGACCTATGCCATATCACATCTATAATCTAGGTTTAAATTAAGTTTCACAAAAGAGAAAACTATCAAAATGGTCTACAGTGACCCTCAATTATCTTTAATTACTTATCTAACTTGTCGTAAATTACCGTGGCTGATGTGGCTTCTCAATAACTATATAACAGAAAAATCATCGCGTTTCAGATGTTTACTTCAAGTGGCAAATGTGAACTCCATGAGCTTTAATTGACGATCGACACTAGTATTACGCAAAAAGGGGTGTAACAGATGAGACTTCTGCAGTTCTGAGTGAAGCTTTATGCGCTGTTATCCGGCATCACGTGCGTTCATTACCTCGTCGGTGTTCATCAGGGGGCGGCGGACAGCACAGCTCCGCTCACCTCGCCGTCTCGGAAGTAACTCTGTCCTAACTTCTCCTTACTACAATTTACCGAAGTTGGTTTAAAAAAAAACTATCTGGCTGTGTTTTCATCTGACCAATCATAGTCTCAATGTTAACCTTAAGCTCCACCTACAAAAATTCTGTCTATCCAATGAGAAACGTTATACTTTTCGTGGTGGGGCAATGCTTTTGAAGTTTGCAACATAACAGAGACGCGAAAAAGCCTCACGCTAAAACTTGCAGCTGGTGTGGTCCTTGTAGCGTTATCGTAAGATCTATACGGTTCTTCTGGAGGGCTCTATCTTTTAACATGGGCTGGGGGGTGGTCCTGATGTAACAGAGACGCGAAAAAGTCTCACGCTAAGACTTGCGGGTGGTGTGGCCCTTTTTGTGTTATCGTAATCTATACTGTTCTTCTGGATGGCTCTAGCTTTTGACATGGGCTGGGGGGTGTTCCCAACGTAACAGAGACGCGAAAAAGTCTCACGCTAAAACTTGCGGGTGGTGTGTGGTCCTAGCGGTTAGCTGGCAACGTGGGTGTCCGTCCCTTATCGTAGGGCCTTCCAGCTTAACACGGTTCTGCTCTCGGCTTCTGTTCTCGTTTCTCCCCCCCCCCCCCCCCCCCCCGGAACTGCCTCTGTCTCACGGTGGAAAGGTATGACATGTATTTAGGCATTCTTATGTTAGTCTGTGATATTCCATTTGCTCACTCGTTACTCGTATTACTTCGGTTAATTTAATGTCACGATTTATTCGGAGCTATGTGACATACTACTGGATTTGCTTATCATGTCAGGGTTTTCATGGAAAGTGTTGGATTTGCCTGACACCTTACAAGAAGAAGAAAGTGATCTGACCTCACAGTCGCTACTACTTCTCTGTCATTAAATTAGAGAAATATTCAAGCGATCTGAACATGATTCGTCGAATTATTAATTCGATTTGCCTTAAACGCAAACATTTTACGTTAAGCCTTACAGTGACTGTCATTGATATTAAATGAAATAACAAGTTTACTGTTACCAGTCACAGTTTATTTATCTCCAAGACAGGTTTCAAAGGTTTAAAAGCCCATCATCAGACAGATTTACTTTTGTTAGTACATGAGTGCGTGTGTTGTGTTACAACAGTGAAAGGAACCTGTGACTGCTGGAGACGGTGCCACAAGTTCCTCCAAAATATCGTAACACAAAACACACACACACACACGGTGTGAGCGTGTGGGTGCTATTCTGTTATTCTGTGCAACAGCTTAATCTGAGATGTACCCTTTACCCTGTGGCTCCTGCAAGATGTAATTTCCACCCCCACACTACTACAGAAGTCAGACAGACGCTCCTAACGTTCTAAAGAGAAATGCCTGAAAAACTTTCAGCAATAAATATCTTCTGGAGTCGTCCGCTGTAAGGGAATGACATGAAAATTCACAAAATTTCTTATGTAACTAGTGGGATACTTGGGTACTGGAGTAGTGGTAGTTAGTGTAAGAAAAACATGAAACTAACGAAAATTATTATTTATTTTTCAAAAATTCTGAGAAGTCACAATGGCACTTTTAGTTATGAAGTGGTTAATTTCTGGTTCTTTTTGGAATGTGAAGTTACCTCTCAAGGATGGGATTCGCTAATGAAATTTCTATACAAAGTTTAAGATTGTTATTGACTTGGCAGAATGGCTGAGAGCTGCACCTACTCAACTTGAATAATTATCCGTTAGAATGTTGCTAGGCATGGTCAAGGCTGTCACATGTGAAATGCAGTGAAGTGTACTGTTGTGGAGGAAATATGGGGCTCGCAAGAGCTGTAGCGCACGATACCGTAAGTTGCAATGGCTGCTGTCTGCGCTGCTCGCTGCTCACAGATAAGATAACTCTCGTTCTATCTGGATTGACGTTCGCCAATCAAACTCTCCCTACACCTTGATGAAGTCAAAGACTCCTATTCGCCCCTAGTCTAATTATTAGCGTGGTACACCGGTCAGATAACCAGTCCATCGCAATGCCACTCAAAAATTCGCTCGCAGGCGTTTAACTATAGCTCTGTCCGTTCCCACCGCACAGTAAGTCTGGCAGCCAACACAGTGAACAATGCTTAATCGCAAGGACTCAGTATAGAGTCGCACTACGATTCGCTCTCGACAGAGGTGCTCTCCCAGTGAAGTACTGAGGAGAGACTTGTTCCTCGCTCTTTGAGTACACGTACGAGCGCACACGCTCTCGTTACGTGTTCTTGCTCCAAGAGCGACAACGGAACTGCCCCTCTCCACGCCTGAAGTGAAGGGGTATATCTTTTGGTCTCTTCCATTACTCCTTCAGCTCAAGGCGTCAGAAATATCGTCTGCCAATCAGCATTGCTCTTCTAAAACGGGAGAATGATGTTTCGTTTAAGGCGACGAATCCGGAAATCTGTAGTATCGGCGTTTGACGTTTGCTGTCTCCCTGTGAAAATCTCTGAAACTGCTTGCTATGTGTAAAGAATGCGTAGGCTGGCCGCTCCCACACAATGTAGCGGAATTTGCTTTTAAGCCGAACATCGGGTCGTTCTTCCTTTCCCTTGGGCAATCGCTGTCCGCTCCACGGCTGGTCACTGGCCGCCGTAGATGGGTTGGGACTGGCCTCCTGGCGTGCGGTTGCCTCTCTCGAACTAAAAGCTCCTGTGAGTGTCGTGTCTGGAATGTATGTGTGTACGCCAGCCTCGAGTATTTCAACCATGGTGCACTTACTTGTTATCTGCATATCGTTTACATGAATTCATACAACGTCGACTTTATCTTATCGAGTTTGGGTTCGAATGAAGCGTCTTGATGTGCGGAGTATGATTGTGAGCGTGGAATATGTAAGGAATGAAGGTCAGGAGACCACGACGTCTTACAACGGTATACTAAAAAATGTAAATCCGTCGTGTGATGAAAGTTTAAACCTTTTAAATGCATCGTGGAGATAAATAAACAGTGACTGGTACCAGTAAACTCATTGTTTTATTTAAATGGATTTGCATATAAGAAATAGAAAAATTAGGTGAAGCAGGTCAGGGGGGGGGGGGCAGCCGCATCTCAAATCTTGTGTTCGGGTAGAGCGACGCCGGCAACAGCTCTTTTGCCAGCAGAAGGCAGCCTGTGAATCTCGTTATACCAAGATAGCCTCCTCTGTATATACGGGCAGTTTCGAGAAAATAAATGCTAGCCGCTCCGTGGCTATCGAATCCCGGGTGGGCACCTGCACGTCCTGCAGTCTGAGAGAGCCGCCGCCACCCCACAACGCCCAGAGCATAATTGAGCACAATGTTCTCGTCTTTCTGGATGTGCTTTAATGAGACTGATGCTGCAGCACCATCCGTCTAGCTTTCGCTCTAAAAATTTTGGTTCAGCTCATGGTATTCAGTCGCTCTGGGCAGTGATCTTGGTCGGTAGGATTGACCGACCATTAAGGCACTGTTTCGGCCCAGTTAAGCAGCTTAGAGGAACCACTGAAACGTAGTGGACATTCCAGTGCGTTACGTACTTGACAGAATTTCTCAGTTAATGATTACTTTCGTCGTCAAAGTTGTTCTTGGTTCTGGTTACCGATCATGGATGTGGAAACCAGCCTTACGGCCTGACAGTGCATACGCGTAGCCACCGATTTCATCCAAATTTATGGAATGTGCGGGGTTTGGCCAGAAATGACAGTCGAAGTCCCGATGCCCAGGCGTTTGGAAAGAATGTCATTTTTGGAAGTAATCAGACGACGGATGAACCCTTTACGTCAGGTTAGTTTCTAGGCAGCTGCTGGCATAGCGGGAATAGTACAGAGCGGTAAAAGATCGTGGGGAAATGTTTATTTTTTTTAAATTTTTATGTTACGTACACTAAAAATAAACTGAAAAAATGTTCAACGTAATGCACTTATTAATACACAGAAGTGCCAAAGGAACTGGTATAGCCATGCGTATTCAAATACAGAGATATGTAATCAGGCAGAATATTGGCGGAGCTGTCGGGAACGCCTATATAAGACAACAAGACAAGAAGCAGTTGCTTACTGCTGCTACAATGGCAGGTTATCAGGATTTAATTGTGTTTGAACGTGGTGTTGTAGTCGGCGCACAAGCGATGTCACACGGCATCTCCTAAATAGCAGTAAAGTGGGGATTTTCCCATACGACCATTCCAAGAGTGTACCGTGAGTATCAGGAATCCGGTAAAACATCAAATCATCGAAAAAGATCCTGCAAGAACGCGGCTAACGGAGGCTGAAGAGATTCGTTCAACGTGACATTAGTGCAATCCCTCCGCAAAATGCTGCAGATTTCAGTTCTGGGCCATCAACAAGCGTCAGTGTGCGAGCCATTCCATGAAACATCATTGACATGGACGTTCGTAGCCTGAACGACACTAAGCTTTACTCCTCGCCTGGGCAAGTCAACACTAACATTGGACTTTTGATGACTGGAAACGTGTTGCCTGGTCGAACGAGTCTCGGTTCAAATTGTATCGAGCGGATGGACGTGTACGGGTATGGAGACAACCTCATGAACACACAGACCCTGCATGTCAGCAGGGTACTGTTCAAACTGGTGGAGGTTCTGTAATAGTGTGGGGCGTGTGCAGTTGCAGTGATACGTCTAGAAACGATCTGATCCTGTCAGATCAGGTGCACCCATTTATGTCCATTGTGCATCCCGTCGAACTTGGGCAATTACAGCAGGACAATGGGACACCCGACAGGTCCAGAATTCCTACAGAGTGGCTCCAGTTCAGACACTTCCGCTGGCCACCAAACTCAACAGACATGAACATTATTGAGCATATCTGGGATGCCTTGTAATATGGTGTTCAGACGTGATCTGCACTCCTACGGATTTATGGACACATTAATCAGGTCCTTGCCACGTCGTGTTGCGGCACTTCTTCGTGCTCGCACGGGCCCTATACGATATTAGGCAGGTGTACCAGTTTGTTTGTCTCTTCAGTGTATTTTCATAAAAGGTATGAAAAGGAAAGACAAAGGAAAGTACGGGATCGCAAACAAATGTACTGAAGTGGTCTATAAGGCACACAAAAAACTTCGTATACGTGCTGGAGTGATATTCATCGTAATTTTCTCGGCTTCTTGCACTCATTATGAACACCCTCTTCTTACAATTACATGGTTGTTTTAAAGTTTCCATAGAAAAAGAGCTTGAATTTCCATTCATAAAAGGTTCTCTTTCGTCGCTCAGTTTGGCAGCAAATCAAACATAACGCATTTTGCCAAATATTAGCTTGAACTACTGACGATGTACAGTGGAATGGACTTCGATGCATTCTTCTGGGAATGCGATTTCTTTTTCCCTGCCTATGGGATCAGAACAGTTCTGAAGGTTTTTCATCAAATTCCTTACCTACGACAAAAAATCTTGTATATTTATTTGTAATCGCGTATTTTTATTTGTCTTTCTGTTTCATGTATTTTATGACAGTATTAATAAACAGAATACACATGGAATTATTGCTGTTTATTTGCATTGTAAGAGAGGAAAAAACTGAAAATAAAATGTTTCCACATAGGGACTTAACACCACGACCATTTGCAGTAGCGTTCTGTAACGTTTATGCTGCGACAACCACTCCCTTACAAAGCTGCTAACATTAATGGCTCATGCCATGCCCGATCCTTGACGAAAACGGTATTTTTTCTGAACGTTTCCCACCTTGAGCCTACACTTCTGTAACTTTCATTTCTGGCCAAATCCAAGTTCATAAATTTGGACAAAATTTGTTGAAGAGGAGCAGGTGCAGGTCCCCTCGCACGGTTTCTCTCTGGAGTGGCCCTACCTTGGTGACGGCACACCTGCAAGCAGGTTTCCACAAGCTCTGTATACCCCTGGGCCCTGGGTCGCTACACTCCCTCGCTGTCGTTCTCAGTTTCTCAGACCTTAGAGCCCTATTTGTCACATGATATCATGAGGCTGAGTATACCCCGTTCCTGTATTCTCTCCGAATCCCCTGACATTACCGAGACCTAAATCCGGACCCTCAGTATGTTTGTCAGACAAGCTACCAGCTACCAAGATGGTCGAAACATTGTGGTGGGCAGCCCGATGTCTCAGTGTGTTGGGATACTTGAGGATTTTTTTTTTCAGGACTACTAGAGCCAGTCATCTAATACACTACTGGCCACTAAAATTGCTACACCACGAAGATGACGTGATACAGACGTGAAATTTAACCGACAGGAAGAACATGCTGTGATATGCAAATGATCAGCTTTTCAGAGCATTCACACAAGGTTGGTGCCAGTGGCGACACATACAACGTGCTGATATAAGGAAAGTTTGCAACCGATTTCTCATAAACAAACAGCAGTTAACCGGCGTCGCCTGGTGACACGTTGTTGTGATGCCTCGTGTAAGGAGGAGAAATGCGTACCATCACGTTTCCGACTTTGATAAAGGTCAAATTGTAGCCTATTGTGATGGCGGTTTATCGTATCGCGACATTGTTGTTCACGTTGGTCTAGATCCAAAGACTGTTGGCAGAATATGGAATCGGTGGCTTCAGGAGGGTAATACGGAACGCCGTGCTGGATCCCAACGGCCTCGTATCACTAGCAGTCGAGATGACAGGCATCTTATCCGCATGGCTGTAACCGATCGTGCAGCCACGTCTCGATCCCTGAGTCAACAGATGAGGACGTTTGCAAGACAACAACCATCTGCACGAACAGTTCGACGACGTTTGCAGCAGCATGGACTATCAGCTCGGAGACCGTGGCTGCGGTTACCCTTGACGCTGCATCATGGACAGGAGCGCCTGCGATGGTGTACTCAACGACGAACCTGGGTGAACGAATGGCAAAACGTCATTTTTTCGGATGAATCCAGGTTCTGTTTACAGCATCATGATGGTCGCATCCGTGTTTGGTGACATCGCGGTGAACGCACATTGGAAGCGTGTATTTGTCATCGTCATACTGGCGTATCATCGGACGTGATGGTATGGGGTGCCATTGGTTACACGTCTCGGTCACCTCTTGTTCGCATTGACGGCACTTTGAACAGTGGGCGTTACATTTCAGATGTGTGGCTCTACCCTCCATTCTATCTCTGCGAAACCCTACATTTCAGCAGGATAATGCACGATCGCGTGTTGGAGGTCCTGTACGGAAAATGTACAGAAAATATTCGACTGCTGCCTTGGCCAGCACATTCTTCAGATCTCTGACCAACTGAAAACGTCTGGTTAATGGTGGCCGAGCAACTGTCTCGTTACAATACGCCAGTCACTACCCTTGATGAACTGTGGCATCGTGTTGAAGCAGCATGGGCAGCTGTACCTGTAGACGCCATCCAAGCTCTGTTTGACTCAATGCCCAGGCGTATCAAGGCCGTTATTACGGCCAGAGGTGGTTGTGCTGGGTACTGATTTCTCTGGAACTATGCACCCAAACTGCGTGAAAATCTAATCACATGCCAGTTCTAGTATAATATATTTGTCCAATGAGTACCCGTTTATCATCTGCAGTTCTTCCTGGTGTAGCAATTTTAATGGTCAGTAGTGTAAGTACTGCCCAGTCTGTAGGGTTCCATTCAGTCCACTTAGCCGGAACCAACAATCCCCCACCACGCACCTGTGATGCTATGCAGCTAAAGCAGTGAGCTCCAGTACCCATACAGTACAACGTGGAGCTGGGGCCACTTCGAGATGTTTTATCCTCTTTCTTTGTGTTAATGCAGCTGTATCACACAGCTATTACACACCGAATTGAAGTAGGAAATTATAAACAAAAATATGATTGAAGAAGAGAGATAAAAGAGGATAGGATAGATAGTGCAGTAGAGGCCCCTTCACCTACACTGTCCAGGTAGGAGGTCTCAGAATGTGACCTCAAGCCCAACACCCCTGATCAGCACCTCCCAAGGTTACTTACTACACTGTGTTGATATGCTAGTCTGCTCTATTCTAGGTTAGTGTTTTCCAGGTTTTCTCATGGTACCTTGTACAATAACCAGCCGTAGTACAATATATCTTCTACATCGTGTCTGCATGGTATGTGATAAAAGATTACTATTGATATGTGTTGTATATGCTACGTATTATGTCTCTTCACGTGTTTTATCATGTGTTTACTCTTAATCTAACTCACGCTATGTGTTTTTCTGTTTTATGGTAACAAGTTTAAAGTGGCGTGTGGTACAATAACCGGCCACGATTTTATGACAATTTAAATGTCTCCGGCTTAATCTATGTTCAATACTTCTATTCTTAGCTGTCTCCATGTTTTTCTTCGTGTGTTACGTCCTGTGTGTTTCCGTTTAGGAGAAGTCTGCAGTTTTGAAGTGCTCATCTAAACTAATCCAGTCGTCTGTCTGACGTCTGCTACCATGCTTGTAAGGTCTCATTACTTTATAGATGGTGTGGTCTCTCTTTGAGATGTCGTCTTTAGTTCACTTAGTTGTCCCCACTTATCTGAGTCCCTGAGCACATGCTTTAGTGTTTCTGTTGTGATTCCTGTTAAGTTTTGCCGTGCGCGTGAGTTTCATTCACAGTACAGCACGATGCGTTGAGAGGATCCATGTTCACAACGGCAGCTACTGCCCGGAGAAAGCGAGAAGCGCTCAAACTGAGCTGGATACAGGCCACGCCTATTCATCAAATGAACCAGTTGACGGACGGCATTGACATGGCACGTGTAAGTCGAGGATTGTAGCCAAGACAGCAGCGCATCAAACATTGGCATTAAAATAGCAAGAGAGAAAGACAATCATCACTGTGCAGAAGAAGACTGCCAACGTGCCACCGCTTAGTGACGAGCTGCGAGACTTAAAGCAGCTGCCTAGTTGTATCGCGACACACACGAACAGCCACCAGCCTAGTGAGTCGTAAACGGTGAGGACTGCATTGCAGGGACACACGAGTGCAGACGCGGCTGTTGCTTCGGGAGTCGCCTGCAGATGAGGGCAGTAATAGCTCTAGGATTCCTCTGTCGGTGGACACAAGGGCACAATGAGAGCCGGGAAATTAACAGCCGAGCCGTAAACCAGCTCGCAGCGTGTCTCTGTAATTGGCACGCGTCCCCGGCCGTAACTCGGCACTCGAGTAGGTTGGACCGCCTCTCGGGCAAACAACGTGAGTCTCCCCTCCTGTTCCACTCGCGAGTACGGCTACAGGGTAAGTGCTGGATGGTCCAGCTGTTAGATGCACTGGCAACTAAATTACTGCATAGACTTAGTGCTGTACATGTCTTCTGAGTAATGCGTAATGAGGAGTAAAACCTAATACTTCATTTACACTGCCTAACAAAAAGAATAAAAGAAAGGAATGATACTCTAGAAACGGAGGAGGAAATGAAATGTAATATCATAACTGGTTGAGAGGGAATGTAATGTTATAAATCGATTGTATCCTCCTGGGGGGACAGATAATATTCTATCAGAATTTCTAAAATCATTTGGGCAAGTCGCAAAAAATAACTATTCATATGGACGTGTACAATGTGCACAATGTGATCAAAAGTATCCGGACACCTGGCTGAAAATTACTTAAAAGTTCGTGGCGACCTCCATCGGCAATGCTGGAATTCAGTATGGTGTTGGCCCACCCATAGCCTTGATGACAGCTTCTACTCTCGCAGGCATACTTTCAATCAGGTGCTGGAAGGCGCTAGGCGCTACAGTCTGGAACCGGGCGACCGCTACGGTCGCAGGTTCGAATCCTGCCTCGGGCATGGATGTGTGTGATGTCCATAGGTTGGTTAGGTTTAACTAGTTCTAGGCGACTGCTGACGTCAGTAGTTAAGTCGCATAGTGCTCAGAGCCATTTGAACCATTTTACTGGAAGGTTTCTTGGGGAATGGCAGGACACTCTACACGGAGTGCTGCTCTGAGGAGAGGTATCGATTTCGGTCGGTGAGGCCTGGCACGAAGTCGGCGTTCTAAACCATCCCAAAGATGTTCTGTAGGGTTCAGGTCAGGACTCGGTGCACGCCAGTCCATTACAGGGATGTTATTGTCGTGTAACTACTCCGCCACATGCCGTTCATTATAAATAGGTGCTCGATCGTATTGAAAGATGCAGCCGGCCGGTGTGGCCGAGCGGTTCTAGGGGCTTCAGTCTGGAACCGCGCGACCGCTACGGTCGCAGGTTCGAATCCTGCCTCGGGCATGACAGTGTGGAATGTCCTTAGGTTTAAGTAATTCTTAAGTTCTGGGGGACTGATGACCTCAGATGTTAAGTCCCATAGTGCTCAGAGCCATTTGAACCATTTTGTTGAAAGATGCAATCCCCAATGCCGAATTGCTCTTCAACACTGGGTAACAAGAAGGTGCTTAAAACATCAATGTAGGTCTGTGTAAGACCCCTCCATGAAAAACATGACCACACCATTACACCAACGCCACCGAATTTTACTGTTGGCACTACACACGCTGGCAAATGACGTTCACCAGGTATTCGCCATACCCACACCCTGCCATCGGATCGCCACATTGTTTACCGTGATTCTTCACTCCCTACAATGTTTTTCCACTGTTCAATCGTCCAATGTTTACGCTCCTTACACCAAGCGAGGCGTTGTTTGGCATTTACCGCCCTGATGTGTGGCTTATGAACAGCCGCTCGAAAATTAAATCCAAGTTTTCTCGCTTCCCGTCTAACTGTTTAAGTACTTGCAGTGGATCACGATGCAGTTTGGAATTCCTGTGTTATCATCTGGATAGGTGTCTGCCTATTACACATTACAACCCTCTTCGACTGTCGGCTGTCTCTGTCAGTCAAGAGAAGAACTCGGCCTTTTGTGCTGTACATGTCCCTTCACGTTTCCGCTTCGCTATCACATCGGAAATAATAGACGTAAGTATGTTTAGGAGTGTGGAAATCTCGCGTACAGACGTATGACACAAGTGACACCCAATCACCTGATCACGTTCGATGCCCGTGAGTTCCGCGGAGCGTCCGATTCCGCCCTGTCACGATGTCTTATGACTACTGAGGTCGCAGATATGGAGTACCTGGCAGTAGCTTGCAGTGCAATGCACCTAATATGAAAAACGTATGTTTTTGGCCGTGTCCAGATAGTTTTGATCACATAGTGTATGAGACTGGTGAAATAGCAACAGACTTCCGGAAAAACATCATCCACACAGTTACGAAGGCAGAAAAAGCGGAATTTACGAGAGCTTCGGAGGATTTGAGATCAAATAAGGCAGACTGGATAGATAACATTCCATTAGAATTTCTAAAACATTGGAGGAAGTGGCAACAAAACGACTATTCCCGTTGGTGTGTAGAGTGTATATATCTGGCGACATAGCATCCAACTTTCGGTAAATTTTAATCGACACAATTCCGAAGACTGCAGGATCTGACAAGTGCGAGAATTATCGCGCAATCAGCTTATCATCTAATGGAAACAAGGTGACGACAACAATTGTATACGGAAGAACGGAAAACAAGATTAAGGGTATGTTAGATGACAATCAGTTTGGATTTAGGAAAGATAAAACATTAAAGAGGCACTTCTGACGTGGTGGTTGATAATAGAAAAATCAAGATACGTTTCATAGGATTTGCCGATCTCGAAAAAGCGATTCATAGTGTAAAATGACGCAAGGTGTTCGAAATTCTGAGTGAAACATGGACTGTGGGAAAACCGGAACAGAGGAGAATCGAAGCATTTGAGATATGGTGCTAAGAAGGATGTTGAAAGTTAAGTGGACTGATAAGTCGGCCGGAGTGGCCGAGCGGTTCTAGGCGCTACAGTCTGGAACCGCGCGAACGCTACGGTCACAGGTTCGAATCCTGCCTCGGGCATGGATGTGTGTGATGTCCTTAGGTCAGTTAGGTTTAAGTAGTTCTAAGTTCTAGGGGACTGATGACCTCAGAAGTTAAGTCCCATAGTGTTCAGAGCCATTTGAACCAGTTTTGGACTGATAAAAAATGAGGAGGTTCTCCGAAGAAACGGCAATGAAAGGAATATATGGAAAACAATGACAAGAAGAAGGGAGAGGTTATAGGACATCAGTCACAAGAGGGAGACAGGTTAGCACAAGAGAGAAATTCGTGGCGGACCACATCAAACCAGACAGAAAAAGAGAGCAAAAAGGAATCTTCTCCTCGGTCCTTGATATGCTGGATACTGACACTTGGCGACTTAGACCCACACATGATATATGGGGGGACAGAGGTGCGGATCTTGCTGACCACAGAAGAAACCTCAACATCACGCAGACAGTTCAGATACAAGAGCTATATGTGGGCCGACTTTATCCTGAGAAATCTATCACCACCATATTGTCGCACGAGGGATCAGGATCTGCGTGACGTACAGTTGTGCCTTCCGATTTCTCTCAGCCACTACCAGCTGTAACATGATGTCATGTCCGATGATTCCTTGCACCACGACGCCAGGGGTAGTATCTTTGTGGACCTTCAGAACTTTGGCCCTTTCACCAGGTCACCACCATACTCGCCGACAATGGTCATCGGGTTTAGTGGAGAACGGCGATTCATCGCTGAACTCAACAGTCAGTGCTTCCCAATCTCAGTAATGCATAAAACGCAGCCGTGTGCTGCTGTGTTAATCTCAGCCAACGCATGGTACAGTAATTCTCGAGCCCAGCTGCGGCTATACTTCAGCTAATGCTGCCGGATGGCACAGGACGTTGCGAGGGGTCCTTTACTTGTCGATGGAAGATGGTGCAGACGTTAAGCGGTTGCGCTGTGCTTCGTGCGCGATATGGCTACCCTCTATTTTGGTGGACAGAGGTGGTTGTTCGGAACCTGGACGATGAGAATGCTGCTCCCATGTTCTCATGCAGTCCATTATGGAGCTATTGTCATATCCAAACACCCCACAAATGTGGAAGTCTCTCTATTCTACCAGCCGTCTAGTTGTAGACCAACAGCCGGCCGAAGTGGCCGAGCGGTTAAGGCGCTACAGTATGGAACCACACGACCGCTACCGTAGCAGGTTCGAATCCTGCCTCGGGCATGGATGTGTGTGATGTCCTTAGGTTAGTTAGGTTTAAGTAGTTCTAAGTTCTAGGGGACTTATGACCACAGCAGTTGAGTCCCATAGTGCTCAGAACCATTAGAACCATTTTGTAGACCAACAACAGAGTTCTCTTTCAGACTCTGTCAGAAGCTGATAACGCTGCACGTGGTATTTACATGTTCTTCACAATTATCATTCAAAATCTGACGCTGTTCTCGTCCCTTACTAATCCTGCCATGCCTGGTAACAACACTAAACACGAACAATACAAAATCGCTTTAGTTCCCATTATAGGTGCCACACAGAACTGCAAGTTTAATAATTTGCGTACCTGCCTATGGTGTGTCCATGTACGAAGTTACTTTGACATTCGGCCGTGTCTTCTCAGTGTCACGGGGTCCCGGGTTCGATTCCCGACTGGGTTGGGGATTTTCTCTGCCCGGAGACTGGCTGTTTGTGTTGTCCTCATCATTTCATCATCATCATCATCATTCGTGACAGTGGCTAGATTCGACTGTGTACAAAAAATTGGGCTGTGTAGAAACCAAACATCATCGTCATCTTCTGAGTCTTCCGTCAGTTAGCACTAACTATGCAGGTGGCGGACGACGAGATGGTGAAACGGGTATAAAGAGGAGGAGGAGGAGGAGGAGGAAATTAATGTTTAACGTCCCATCGACAATGAGGTCATTAGAAACAGAGCACAAGCTCGGATTAGGAAAGGACGTGGAAGGAAATCGGCCGTGCCCTTTCAAAGGAACTATCCCATTATTTGCCTGAAGCGATTTATGGAAGTCACGGTAAACCTAAAACCGGATGGCCGGACGCGGGTTTCAACCGTCGTCCTCCCGAATGCGAGTCCAGTGTGCTAACCATTGCGCCAGCTCGCTCAGCTGAAACGGGTACAGTACGGAAACAGTAGTTCAAATGGCTCTCAGCACTATGGGACTCAACTTCTGAGGTCATCAGTCCCCTAGAACTTAGAACTACTTAAACCTAACTAACCTAAGGACATCACCTGCCCGAGGCAGGATTCGAACCTGCGACCGTAACGGTCGCACGGTTCCAGACTCTAGCGCCTAGAACCGCTCGGATATAGTGCTAGTGAGTTATTACTCGTAGAAGCAAGGGGTTCTGGAATGCTCAAAATTTATCATTTACGAGAGAGTAGCCAAAAAAATCGGCATTACTTTCTAAAAGCTATGTATTTTCATACTGTTTACAAAACGACCTTATCCCATTCAAAATACTCTCCATTGAAAGTATTACATTTGTCGCACCAGTGCTTCCACTGATCGAACCATTTTTTGTAGTCATCTTTGGAAATGGCTGACAGCTCTTCCGTTGTTTTTCTATTGACTTCTTAAGTGTTGTCAAATCACGGTTGTTTCATGCCCCTTTCCATGAGTGGAAAGAAGATAAAGTCGCACGCAGACAAGTCAGGCGTGCAAGGTGTGTGGAGCAGTGGAATAATACCATCTTTAGCGGAAAACTCTTCCGAAGTAAGAGTGATTTCAGGTGTGCCGCAGGGGAGTGTCGTAGGGCCATTGCTATTCACAATATATATAAATGACCTTGTGGAGAACATAGGAAGTTCACCTCGGCTTTTTGCGGATGATGCTGTAGTATATCGAAAGGTTGTAACAATGGAAAATTGTGCTGAAATGCAGGAGGATCTGCAACGAATTGACGCATGGTGCAGGGGATAGCAATTGAATCTCAATGTAGGCAAGTGTAATGTGCTGCGAATACATAGAAAGAAAGATCCTTTATCATTTAGCTACAATATAGCAAGTCAGCAGCTGGAAGCAGTTAATTCCATAAATTATCTGGGAGTAGACATTAGGAGTAATTTAAAATGGAATGACCATATAAAGTCGATCGGCGGTAAAGTAGATGCCAGACTGATATTCATTGGAAGAATCCTAAGGAAATGCAATCCGAAAACAAAGGAAGTAGGTTACAGTACGCTTGTTCGCCCACCGCTTGAATACTGCTCAGCAGTGTGGGATCCGTACCAGATAGGATTGATAGAAGAGATAGAGAAGATCCAATGGAGAGGAGCGCGCTTCGTTACAGGATCATTCAGTAATCGCGAAAGCGTTACGGAGATGATAGATAAACTCCAGTGGAAGACTCTGCAGGAGAGACGCTCAGTAGCTCGGTACGGGCTTTTGTTGAGGTTTCGAGAACATATCTTCACCGAGGAATCAAGCAGTATATCGCTCCCTCCTACGTATATCTCGCGAAGAGACCATGAGGATAAAATCAGAGAGATTAGAGACCACACAGAGGCATACCGACAATCTTTCTTTCCACGAACAATACGAGACTGGTATAGAAGGGAGAACCGGTAGGTACCCTCCGCCACACATCGTCAGGTGGCTTGCGGAGTATGGATATAGATGTAGGTGTAGATCAGAAATGGCTTTGTTTGCAGGTGCATTGTCGTGGCGGAAGATCCAGTTTCCTGTCTGCCACAAATCGGGTCTTTTTTGAAGAGCACTGTTACGCAATCTTTTTAAAACTTCCAGACAAACGGTTTGATTGACCGTCTAACAGGGAGGAACAAAATCTGAATGAACTACGTCCTTTGCATCAAAAAAGCAGATCAGCATTGTTTTCATGTTTTATTTGACTTGACGACATTTTTTAGGAAAGGGTGACGATAACGTCTTCCACTAGCTTGGTTGACGCTTTATTTCTGGGTTGTAGCCAAAGCACCATGATTCAACACCAGTAATGACCTTTGAGATAAAATCTGGATTAGTTTCAACCTGCTGTTTCAATGTACATATTTCAGCTCGACGTTCCTTTTGACAGTCAGAACCCGAGGAACAAACTTGGCAGCAACCATTTTCATTCCCAGATCTTCCGTTAAAATTGCCTTAACCGAGCTCCAAAATAGTCCACTAATCTGTGAACTTGATAAGTTGTCTGTCGACGGTCTGCGAGCACAAGCTCTCGAATTTTTTCAATATGTTCGTCTATTCGGAAGTTCGTGGACTTCCTGAACGAGGTTTGTCATCAATCGACATGTCACCATTTTTAAATCGAACAAACCACACGTACACCTGAATGTTTTCCACAGTGTCATCTCAGTAAGCTGTTTTCAACATAAAAACAGTTCCGGCAGCATTTTTAACGAATAAAAAATAAAATTTCACAGCTGCGCTTTGTTCAGTTAAACTTGCCAACATAAGAAACGAAACAAGAATACAACAGGGCTAGCAAAAATATCACTGCAGATGAGCAGAACAAGCCACGTCAACTACTCGTACACAGTTGGCATTGAATTGGCAATGAGTTGCGCTCTACGCTCCTAGCGGCAGAAATGCGTACTAAACAAGCTCCTCCCACGGCAATGTTATTCCGTTTATTTTTTTATTTCAAGTTATTCTATTTTTTTTATTTTTTGGACTCCCCTCGAATTGCATGCCAAGGGAACAACTCCCAAATGCTGAAAATATGGTGGTAGGATGTTCAAACGACACCGTCTACACGGATACAGCTAAGCTTAGTTTGTCGCCAGTAACCCAAAAGTAGCTCGAAATACGGGCTCTGATGAACTAACGGAACACAACGGAACTCAGCTCTGTTTCGCGCTCGAACGTTCAGTGCTCGCACAATTCCGTGCGAGTCAGAATCAGCTATCCGAACTTTAAACGACCGTCAGAGAACTAGACCGTGCATTGCAAGAACTCGTTCACCTTGTCGCAGAGCTACAGGGGCGTTGACAATTCGATACTCGGCCGCTTCCTGACGGACCGGGTTGGGAGGCAGAGAGCTTTCAGTACCAAACGTGGGTAATGTGTGAGAAGTGAAGCAGGAGATTCAGATACACAGATCTGTGTATAGTGTAGTGATGCATTCTTAGAAATATAGATATACGTATCACATTTTTATTCAAGTTATCTTAATGCATGTAAAACCGACCACTTTGGTCAGCAGATTAAGCTACTAGAAGAAATCTGTTACACAATTTCTGAAACAAGTTCATCTACTTTTTCTCTTCATGTAATTGATAGTCTCTGAAACAAACGAGTCAACATCCTGACCTATTTTGTATTTTTTCATTTAGTAAATCCTTATGGAATAACTTTCAGAGGCAACTTACCAAGTAGAAAAGAAGTACTGACTGCTCATACTTGAGCAGAAAGTATAATATGTGGTGTCCACCATCGTTTGTCATGGAAGTACGTCTTTGGGGAATGGGGGTGGGAGTTAGATATTTTAACTGCGCCGTCACAATTCATACAGTCGCTAATGAAACTGGTCAAAAATAATGTATCATAATTTGAGAATAAGTGCTGTCCAGCCCTAAAACACTAGTGGGAAAAATTGTTACCGACTATAAAAGCAGTGAGTGGCTCAGAAATGAGTTCAATATGCAAGAACAAAATTTTTGATCATCTGTCCAATAGCATAAAACATCTGAAACGTAGTAAAATAAGTTTTAAACCTAACCTAACATCATTCTCTTGAATCTTTCCTTCTGTTTCATGGAAGAATTTCTATTTAAAAGCTGATACCCTGAAAGAAATATGTTTTTAAGCGTAGTTGCATGACGACCAAAAAGTATTTATTCGTTAACGTTAACACTAATCACGCATACATATCCTGTAAACTGAACCGTTCCACTTCATTTCTATAAAAGAATCCTTAAAATTATGTATGAAACATTTAATTCACTAACAGGTTAACTAACTTAGTCATGAACAGTAAACAATGTTTAGCTTCTCAGTGGATTCGTCGTAGGCGATCGTTTCATGTCTGTTCTTTCTTTCTTTCTTTTTTAAAAAAAAGAAAAAATAGTCACGTTCTTACCAACGCTAATGTCACCAGTACTTCCTTGCTATGAAACACAAGCAGTTTACGCAGCTTGTACATCACGTCTGTTGAATATTCAAGATCTCAGACCACGTGAGCTACTCGTTACCGACCATAGGCTGTTTACCTCAAGGGTATTCTGCTGTGTGCGTAAATGTGATACTGTGTATGCTTATCACGGTATGTGTGTGGAAACTGAGCTCGTTTTTTACTAATGTGCGAAATCAGTGTTCTCGGAACGTAATTACTGTTGGCAGTGCCTTGTGTGTTGTGGTGTAGCCACTAATTAGCGTATTCAGCTCCACGTCAGACAATAACACGTGCTTTCCTTTTCTGTTGCAGTTGCCATGTGTGTTCTCCCTGCCGCCGTCCACTGCTCCTCTGCCAAAGGTAAATGGTTCTCTCTCATATATCTACAATGAAATTACACACACACACACACACACACACACACACTGCGTCTGTGTGTGTGTGTTTGTATACACATAGGGTCATCCACGAAGATGCGCAAATATTTTAATATGATATTCTAGAAGTAAAACTAAAGAATAAAGGTCATATAAAAATACGTCCGCAAATGTTTAGTTACGGAGTTACGGCTAGTAAAAAATTTTGCCTGAAATTTAGCAACTTCTCTAACAAGAAACCATCGCAAAACTGTACGAGATAAAAGTAAAGCACGATTTCCATTTATTTTGTTGTTATTGGTCAGGTGAATGTAGGTCACGTCGTACGTGTGACATCCGGCGTCGATCGAAATCGTCGGTTGGGTACCTGTAAAAAAAAAAAAAAAAAAAAAAAAAAAAAAAAAAAAAAAAAAAAAAAAAAAAATCGAAATTTTACGTGTTCATTCGACAGAGTGGTTTCAAATTGGCCTAGTGCAATATTTGTTTCATCGACATGTATTAACAGGAACAGTAAAACACGAAGAATAACCGGTATTGCAGCAGCGAGAGGACCGCCATTGTCCGCGCTGCTCATTTGCTGCTGCAGTACTGGGCTATTCTCGTGTTTTATTGCCACTATTAACACATTGCGATAAAACTAATGTCGCGCTAGACTAATCTGGGGCCGCTGCGTCGAATGGACACACAAAATTCGGATTTAAAAATCATTTTGTTTGTAAAGGCAAACAAACGGACGCTATCCTTCGAGACGGGGCATCTCATGAGAGACGTAATGATCAGTATTTGCTTGGGCTTTCTCCAGGTACACACTGAAAGGACAAAATCTGATGGAACACCAGAGAAAATGCGCCTGAAGTCCCATGTATATCACTGTTTGCTTTTTGGAGTTGGGTAAAGATTTGTCTTTTGAACTTGCCTACAGCTGAATGCTACACTATAGTATCCATATTTTTGGTGACACACTTTCTCGATTTGATGGGCACCACTTCATTCTGGTCCCAGCGAGACACACACACACACACGCACACACACACACACACACACACGCACACACACACACATACAAAAAAAAGAAAAAGGTTCAACTGGCTCTGAGCACTATGAGACTTAACATCTGAGATCACCAGTCCCCTAGATCATAAAACTACTTAAACCTAACTAACCTAAGGACATCACACACATCCATGCCCGAGGCAGAATTCGAACCTGCGACCGTAGCGGTCGCGCGGTTCCAGACTGAAGCGCCGGCCGATGGTGGCCGAGCGATTCTGGCGCTACAGTCTGGAACCGCGCGACCGCTACGGTCGCAGGTTCGAATTCTGCCTCGGGCATGGATGTGTGTGATGTCCTTAGGTTAGTTAGGTTTAAGTAGTTCTAAGTTCTAGGGGACTTATGACCTCAGCAGTTGAGTCCCATAGTGCCCAGAGCCATTTGAACCATTTGAACCAGACTGAAGCGCCTAGAACCGCTCGGCCACACCGGCCTGCATCCAGACACTCGTAATATACAGTGCAGTCAGATTAAACACTCATGCTTTTTTTTCCTTCAGTGCAACTTAAGACTTCCCCTCACAAAATTCACTACAGATTTATAGTTTATAAAAATTTATAAATTGATGTGAAATCCGAAGATTAAAACAGAATTACGAGTGAACGAATGAGAATGAGATATGTACACAGATTTTAATTCTCGTCAACACATTCTGAGTTACCCTTCCTAGGAATTCTGCTAGGGTAACACTTGCAAGTCCTCCATTATATTATAGTGTGAGTGATTTACGACTTGGAGAAAGGCAATTAGGTTAGCGTCAAGCATGTCAAGGTGTCATAGGTAGGGCCTAGTTCATATTTCCACTGCTGTGCTGTTTTTACTTTTTGACAGGAGAATGACCTGCCCTTTGGGGCAGACTGGCTACGTGTTGCGATGGTGTTGAATGGCTAATGTTGATGACGTCATAGCTAACCCACTGATGTCCTCGCAGTCTTTGCAGTTTGCTCACGGTACTGTGACTCTTAATAGCGACAATATTGAAAATTGACTTCGTAGCGAAATTAAGGGCTTATTTCAGTAGTGGTACAAGTCTATTACCTCCACTTTTCTGCCTATAATGGTTCTGAAATTAATGATCCAAACAAACAGAAAGAAAGGTTTCATCTCTAGCAAGAAGCCATATGCTTGAATATTTCTGGTATCTCAACTGCAGATTTTTCAGTGCTCATTTAACTTTAGGACTCTGTATCTTAAAATGATCAAAAATGGACTTGTACCGCTATTGAAATAAACCCTTCAGATGATAAAAGAGATTCGCAAGTTTTGAAAGACGCGCATCACATACTCATATTTAGTGGATACACGAACCTTCTCGTTCTCCAGAACACCATTTGTCGTAAGAGTTCACGTGACGTACATATGCATGCTTTTTCTGCGCGTGCGAATGATAAGGCCCGTCAGAAGTTGATGCGTCCAATTTGCGGGTGCAAATTAGATGTGAAAAACCGTCCATAATTTTGTAATATGTTGTTACTGTGGAAATGGAGACTTTGATATTAGACAGTGCAAACTCTGGAAGATGGTAGACCCACACTTAAAAGAAAACTAATTCTAGTGTAATGGGACAGGCCATAGCGGTGTTCAGAAGCGAAGAAAGAACTCCAGAAACCAGGGGTTGAATGTCATCGGACGACGGTCTCCCAGTTCAGTAAGTCAGCAACGGCCAGCAGCTTCCGTACCACCACTTCCGCGTGTCAGCGCCCTGGTAGTGGGCCAACCTTCGGGAAGCTTCGGCTTTTCACCCATTGGTTCGTGACGGCAGCCACCCCTCAGTCATAATCCTCGGTTCCAGACGCTTCCGCGTTACACACAAACGCAGCATCTTTCTTTAAAGTCAGCCCACAGCGGCTGCATTCAAATCCCACAGACCAGCACGTACAGGCTGACCACCTGTTTTTATGTAGCGTGTTCTTCCAAAGTATCTCACTGCCGGTTTCATAATGCAATATGCTGTTCCGACTAGCAAATCAAATCGAATCGCTAACGCTGCATAAAACTGGAAGCAGTAACAATAGCAACTGTCAATGGTGGCAATTTTAATTAAAACCACCTCTTTTCCCTTTGGTATGAGTAAGAGGTCTTGTAATTATGGTAGGATTGCAGATTTTGCCTGTTTGGCGACAGGGAAAGGCACTGGGGGGAACTGTAAGGGTCGTAAAGTTACTCCTCTCGAGAGGCAGAGTCTCTTGCAGGTAATCTCAGGAAAGAGAAATCTGCTGACTGAGCACAGCAAGAGCGATTAGCAGGGCGACCAACCCATTGTAAAGCTTCATTGCGTGTGATGCGAAAATAATCCTCTTTGGTAAAGACACTGATCTGGAGGACAGGAGAAAACTCGTCGGCTAAGAGTGTGGGACCAGCCATTAGACCCGGAGACAAGCTGGAATGTTTGTTCAGAATTCAGTAAGGAGATCGGTGACTGATTGATAATAATTATTTTAGGTGATTGGAGAGTTACCGCGAGTGCGTACATGGAAATCATCTTATTGCCCGTAACTAGAAATCTGTTACCTAGTGCGGAAGATTCTCTGCCTTGTTCCCTGACCCAAAAGAGAAATATACTTCATTGGTTAAACACAGCAATATCCGTAAGAGCAGGGAAATTGTTAGCATGTTTATTACATTATCACTGGTCAGGCTCAAAAGTTCTGTTCCAGTTGGTTAGCGAAATTTTGAAGTTGGCAGAACCACCTAACTTTCGTAGAGGAGAGTAAGAGCACATTTCCCGTCACGGCGTGTCACAGCACACTAGCTCCCGGGATACCACAGAAGACACACTTCCACAGGTCTTGGAGGCAGCATGCTTGATGTTAGAGCTGCAGAGTAACGTGAGTACAACATAGATCAGTATTCAGATTCCATGGCTGAACTAAGGAGTCTCAACCACTGGTGCCGCCAACTTCTGCGAGTGGTAAGCACGGGCTGTATTTGCAGCCACCGAGATGGGGCGAGTGCAAAGCCATTTATCTTGGATCAGGCTTTCTTTTTTTGATCTGATTTTTACAGCCAGCTATGTCAACCTACCATGCGCCTAGGTGAGAGTACAGGTGTTAGTTCGTGTTGTTCTAGAACCTTTCTTAACTCGTGATTTTTCATCGCAATCGTAGATCACATTCGTGACACAGTTTTATATCGTTTCTATCATATGTCCAGCTACGCATGTTAAGGCGGTCTTCCCTGTTTTCAATCTCCTGTCCATTTAATAATTGATTATATTCTTGATTCAGTGGATAAATCATGTTTAGATGTCGTCATTTTTTTCTGTTTTCCGTCTTTTCCTTCGTTGCTCTAACTTCGTGGAGGTATGTACCGTCTGTGCAACTAAATGAAGGCACTTTGTTTATTGTCGTACGCGTTTCGATTCTTTTATTTGGGAAGAATCATCAGTGGCCTCAAATACATGTTTCCCTTTATACATAGAATAAACGTATTATGTGGTAAATATAATATGCTCCTATGTTACATTTTATCGTCTTTTTCTCCTGCTTTTTAGGTTAGAAGAAACTTTTTAGCACATGTTCCGTATTGTGAATGTATCGTTCGGCGTTACTTAAGATTTCTAGCGCTGTTAACACATGGGAGTGGTCCTGGAGATATATTTGCAAGTTTTCATGCTCCACCTGGCCCATTTCTGGCGTTCATTCATCCACATTTGTCACATCGCATGTTTAACTTGCATTTTCCATTTGGTGATCAACATACCGGGGTCACTCCAAAAGAAATGCACACTATTTTTTTTAATCCGTCTTTTATTGAACATGTTTTAATGTTTTACAGTGTGTAGATACATCCTTTAGGAACAATATTTTCATTTCTCCACATAATTTCCGTCCCTCTCAACTGACTTACGCCATCATGGAACCAGCGCCTATATACCCGCACGGTAAAATTCTGGACCAACCTGTTAGAGCCACTGTTTGGCAGCGTGCACAAGGGAATCATCATCTTCAAGCCATGTTCCACGAAGAGAGTCTTTCAGTTTCCCAAAGAGATGATAGGCACAGGGACTGTAAGGCAAATGTTTCAGTGTTGTCCATCCGAGTTTTGTGATAGCTTCCATGGTTTTTTGACTGACATGTGGCCGTGCATTGTCTTGCAACAGCAAAACATCCTGCTTTTTCCGATGTGGTCGAACACGACTGAGTCGAGCTCGAAGTTCCTTCGGTGTCGTCACTTACGCATCAGAATTTATGGCGGATCTACTTGGCATGATGTCCACAAGCAAGAGTCCTTCGGAATCGAAAAACACGGTAGCCATAACTTTTCCAGCAGAAGGTGTGGTTTTGAATTTTTTTTTCTTGGGTGAATTTGCATGATGCCACTCCATTGATTGCCTCTTCGTCTCTGGTGAAGAATGATGGAGTCATGTTTCATCACCTGTCACAATTCTTCCAAGAAATACATCTCCACCATTCTCGTACGGTTCCAAAAGTTCGCTGCATACCATTTTTCTTGTTTCTTTGTGAGCCACTGTCAACATCCTGGGAACCCACCTGGCAAAAACCTTTTTTAACGCCAACACTTTCAGTATTCTGCAAACACTTTATTCCCCTATCCCAACGTAGCATGACAATTCGTTCACTGTGATGTGTCTGTCAGCAGTCACCAATTCGTTAACTCTCTCCACATTATCTGGAGTGTGTGCAGTACGAGGCCTGCTGCTACGAGGACAATCCTCAATATTTCCGTGCCGGCTTTCATCACGTAACGTGCTTGCCCACCGACTAACTGTACTGCGATCGACATCAGCATCTCCAAACACCTTTTTCAACCTCTTGTGGATGTTTATCACTGTCTCGTGTTCACAGCACAGGAATTCTATGACAGCACGTCGCTTCTGACGAATGTCACGTATAGGAGCCATCTTTAAGACATGCTGTGACGGCGCCACTCACGGGAACAGGTTGAACTAAGTTTTAAAATAAGCGGGAAGGATGTATCTACACACTGTAAAACTTTCACACATGCAGAATGAAAACTGTATTTTTATAAAAATAGTGTGCATTTCTTTTGGAGTGACCCTCGTACGTGAGTTTCTGGTGTGCAGTGTTGCCAACTGTTGTTGTATGTACAAAAGGAAACATGTATTACAGACCGCTGATGATGCTTCCCAAATAAAAGAAGCGAAACGCGTGTGGAAATAAACAAACTGCATTCATTTAGCTGCATAGATGGTACATATCTCCACCAATTTTTAGATGTTTTTTAGCAATAAATCAGTTTGCTATAGTGACCCTTAGTTTCCTTCTGTAGTTTGGTGTATCCCACTAGCAATATGTCTGTGTGACATTTGGCACCCACACTTCCTTGCTTATTTGGACCAGCCCTGTTAATTTAATTAGATAACCCGTTATCCATTGCGCGATCTCATTTACTTTAAACTCGCATGGTCTAGTGGCGAGTTTTCTATCACTGCAGGTCCCCAGGGATAGAATCTGTAGCATTTGAGTGTTATGCTAAATAGCTCAACCAACACCTCACACTGTGTTGGTTGCAGTCGTGGAGCCACGCTGTGTTCATGACGCAGCCATCAATGCCGCCCCCGGGTATTGAACCAACGACCACTGCTTGTCCGTTCAGGCCCTGGGCTGCCCTTCGCTCTTCTACTTGGTCACCAGGATCAATCTGGCGTCTCTGCGCTGTCGGAACTCAGAAGCCGCCCGCCACTATTGTCCAGCCATAGGTCCAGAGTTACACTCTGGGTGACGTGGCGACCTGTTGCAAGGTTCAAGGTGTCGCCGGCTCCGGAACGTCCACAGCAGAGCTGCGTCGGGTGTGTTGGCCCCCACCATTGTTTTAACTCCTGCGTGTTAGCAACGCCTGCCGAGCAACGTGTGTACTATATCGCACGCTGTTTACTTCATCTGTCTCGCCTGCCGCTAGGGGTGGATATACACTCCGCCGCAAAAGTATTCGGACAGCACGTAACGGCGCTTAATTTTGCAGTTTGTCGCATGAACAAATACAGAAACTGCACTTTGTAATGTATTTAGGACACTGGGCACGATGTCGCAACGTGAAACGCGCGTCAAATACGAAGAATTGTTGTTGGACATGTGACTGTTACGTAATATTTCCTGAAAACGGCATGGGAAGGTGCAACAAAAGTATTCGGACTAAGGCGGACAACGTGAGAGAATAGTTCATTCCGAGACGCACAGAGGGTGAAGCAACTGCAGTGTGTCCGACATTTCCACGAGACGGTAGCGATGATTAGTAAACACGTATCGCGAGCCTGTGCAGGTCGACGATGGGACGCAAGGGGAAGTGTTCTACATTCGTGCAAAGGCAACTTGTCGTTTATCATCACGCGAAGGGGAAAACCTGCAGGGAAAGTGCAGCAATAGTGAACATGAAGAAAAGTACAGTTCTCGACATTATTGAACGGTTCGAGAAAGAAGGCCGAATGGAATTCCGTTGCAGTACAGGGCGGCCACGGACATTTTCACAGAGAGATGAAAGTGTGACTGTACGAAAGGTACAACAGAATCCGAAAATATCTGCCACACGAATTGCGAGTGAGGTGGAGGGAGACCTTGGTATAAAAGTTCATCCCAAAACCGTGCGGAGAGTACTACGACGATCGCAGTACCATGGTCGAGTGACACGGAGAAAGAAGTTCATAAATGCTGTGAACCAGAAGAAACGTATGCACTTTGCGGGGGAATACGCCGAATACGATCAGGCTTGGTGGAATCGGGTGATATTTTGTGACAAATATAAATTTACATTATGGCAAAGGGATGGAAAGGCAAACGTGTGGCGAAAGACCAATGAAGAGCTGAATCCCAGGAACCTCAAACCAACAGTAAAGTTTGGAGGTGGGGGGGATGCATGTCCGGCGATGGTGTGGGTGATTTAGTGTTCATTGATGATACGATGAACAAGGAAGCGTATTTGAATATACTGCGAGGACATTTGAAGCAGAGTGCACGACATCTAGGTATTGCGAACAACTTTCATTTTTATCAGGATAATGATCCCAAGCATACCGTGCATATTGTACAAATGTGGTTGCTCTTCAACTGCCCGAAAGTATTGCACCCCCCTCCCCAGTCACCAGACCTTAACCCAATCGAACATTTGTGACATTTGTGGGATAAATTGAAACGGACCCTCCGCGCGGACAACATCTATACGAAGAAGACCTTGAAAGAGAAACTGCGCCAAGAATGGGTAAATATAGGACCATATTTCACGAAAAAACTCGTGGAAAGTATGCCTAGTAGATTGGAGGAGATATTGAAAATGAAAGGTGGACCCACAAAGTGTTGACATTTTCGTCGTACAACTTATGAACTCTTATTAGACAGTGTCCGAATACTTCTGTAGCAGCGGGGTGTGCAGGATGTTTCATTTTTGTTGTTAATTTTTCTGGTATTTATGTTTTGGAAACGAAATAAGACAATAATTCTTTTGCAATTAATGTTGTTACGCATATATATTGCTAATAAATATCTTTGGATTTCATTGTCAGTGTTTCTCGAGTACTCATTTTGAAACTTCCCACTGTCCGAATACTTTTGCGACTGAGTGTATTACGATCCATTTGCAAACAGCGCCAGAGAAGAGAGTGCACCCTAATGCGAGTTCCAATTAACAGATTTATAAAGAACTGTTTATGTTCACTGACTGTTTGTCTGCAACTTCAAAAAAAATGGTTCAAATGTCTCTAAGCACTATGGGACTTAACTTCTGAGGTCATCAGTCCCCTAGAACTTAGAACTACTTAAACCTAACCAACCTAAGGACATCACACACATCCATGCCCGAGGCAGGATTCGAACCTGCGACCGTAGGAGCAGCGCGGTTCCGGACTAAAGCGCCTAGAACCGCTCGGCCACAGCGACCGACGTCTGCAACTTCTCACATCGTGACACCGTCTCCCAAACCATTAAAAGATGGGAGTCAAACTCAGCGTGACACACACCAGCAAAGATCGCATCAACTAGCAGCTGTCATTCGTTCCCCAGATAGGTACAGAATATCTGTAAAGTGGCATGCTCTAAGAATAATTAAAGGTCGTGGCTACAAAGGAAACTGCTTACAAAAAACTCGTGAAACTCGTCTTTGAATCCAGAATGAAATATTCACTCTGCAGTGAAGTGCGCGTTGATAGGAAACTTCCTGGAGGATTAAAACTGTGCCCCGGACCGAGACTCGAACTTGAGAATTTGCCTTTCGGGGGCAAGTGCTCTACCACCTGAGCTATCCACAACTTTACTTCCGCCGCTACCTCGTCCCCTACCTTCCAAACTTCACAGAAGCTCTCGTGCAGACAATGCAGAACTAGCACTCCTGGAAGAAAGGACAGTGCGGATACATGGCTTAGCCACAACCTGAGGGATGCTTCCAGAATGAAATTTTCACTTTGCAGCGGAGTGTTCACTGGTGTGAGACTCCGCTGCAGAGTGAAACTTTCATTCTGGAAGCATCTTCCTTGCTGAGGGTAAGCCATGTCTCCGAACATCCCCCAGGCTGAGACCTGAGTTTCTCCTGGTGTATACAACTTTCAAATAACTTCCGCGAATTCAGCCAGGTAACACTTTTAGTGACCGCCGATATTTCGGCGGGAGAACACCCCGCCATTTTCAAGGCACACTGCAACGGACGGTTCTCGAACTGAAGCAGGAAAGATAACACACACACTGAACACTAGTGCCACCAAAGATGACCGAAGTCAGAGCAATCGATAGTGAGACTACGAATTCGCAGGTGAGGTAGCATTGACTCTGTCTCCCTCTTTTCTGACAAGGGAGAGAGCCGGATTCCAAACAGAGTTTAAACAGAAATCTCCATCCTTGTTAACGAGGTCGCTCGCTAATTTAATCTCAACTGTCTCCTTAATAACACTGTCCCAATAGCTGGACGTGCATGCCAATACCTCGGTGTTATTATATAACATGGGGTGACCAGTGTCCAAGCAATGTTCGGCAATAGCAGATCTATTTGGCTACTGTGATCTTGTGAGCCGTTTATGCTCAGTACATCGGTCCTCAACGGTCCTGATAGTTTGACCAATACGTACCATGCCGCAGCTACAAGGAATACGATATACATCCTCCTTACGCAGGCCAATATCATCCTTAACAGAACTCAAAAGTGCTCTAATTTTAGATGGAGGTCGGTAAACACATTTCACATCGTATTTCCGTAAAATACGACCGATCTTGTTGGACGTGTTTCCTACGTAAGGCAGAAAGGCAGTAGACTTAGGTGTTGACTCAGAATTACCATCAATCACCCGATTTACAGTTGGTCGATAGCACAAGCCACTTTGATATTTTTCTGAGCTGACAAAGTGTGGGACTTTCGGAGAACTTAAGAATATTACTACTCCATCCTAAGTGAACTTTATGATGCTGCGGATTACGCCCTTCTGCGAATTACGGATATTATGCGTGTAAAGGCAAAATTGTTGACCTTGAAAAGAATACAAATGGAAGGGTTGAAAAAGGGATCCAAGCCACGATCATTGGTGACGGAAGAACTGACTTCATTTGCTTCGGCATCAGACCTGTCGCCGACGCGCTTGTGTTCATTTTCTCACTACAAATAATGGACTATCGTATCGGAGCAAGCTGATATAGCGCGTGTCCTACTCCAATACTATGTAGACATTTACGACATCGATGAGTCCAGTGCAACCTTTTATGATCCACAAGTCAGGATCTTGGCTGCGGCACTTGCATCTGAACATAATAAAACGTCCTTAGCTGCGTTTCAGCCTGAGGAAGTCCACGAAATTATATTGGGATCGCCTTCTCAAAAGTCTTCGGGTCTGGATGGACTTCCCAAGGAATTTTACGTGTGCTTTTGGCCATTGTTGGGTGCTACTGTTACGTCTCTTTTGAATTAAATGTTCCAGGGTAGAGTTGTGCCGATCTAGTTGAAAGTGAGAAAAATTGTTTTAATCGCACGGCACCAGCTCCCCTGATAGCTTTCGCCCAATTACTTCGTTAACCTTCGATTATAAGAGTTTGGCGAGGGCAATTAACAGTAGGATGCCGTCTCTGATGGACATGATTGTTCCAAAACATCAAAGGTGCGCACCTGGTCGTACCATTGTTACCACTATAGCGGAGTGTTGTGGCGTGGTTTCGGTTGCTGCTGTAACGTCCGTCCCTTGTGCACTTGCTTTGCTACACTTTGATAAGGCATTTGATCGTGTTAATCACAACGTTTTGCTCCGGATTACGGAGGCAGTTGGTTTTACTGCTGACACACGGTGAGTGCTCCAAATTTGTGTACGGGTATTTCAGCTTTGATGGTTGTTAACGTCCAACTGGCGCCTCCCGATAAATGTCCGTCTGGGAGTTCCTAAAGGAAGCCCGCTGTCGACGACTTTCTTTGTGTTGTCTGTGGAGCCCCTACTTCGGATGCAAGCATCCCAGCTGAAAGGCTGGACGCTTTCCGGAGGGTCTATAGCTGTTCGTGCATACGCGGATGACGTGATGGTTCTGCTCCGCAATTCTGCGGAGATACTTCGTCTAAGAGCTTTAATCGATTACTATTGTGAGTTTAGGTGCACTACTTGTGTTGTTGTACTACTTAATGAGGGTAAATGCAGCCTACTTACTTTAGGAGGTTTTGATGGGACCGTTATTCGATGGCCTACTGCATTGGTTCAGCATATGTCTCTCGGTATCATCATTGATCGTTGTCCACTAAAAATGGCGACCCTCACCTGGCAGTCCGTTACGGAAAATATTCAGGGAGCAATACTAGAACATGAAAGGTGTTCCTTTACTCTTCTCCAGAAAGTACGAATACTGGATACATGTGTCTCGTATTTCGCTTACGGTATGAGGTGGTCACGAAGCCTCATTGCATTGGTGGGGGGGGGGGGGGGGGGGGTTCGGCCTGGCAGACATACGAAGGAAGACGGCAGATGCTATATGTGCGACGTACTGTTTTGATGATGACTCAAGAAACTCTCACATTCAAGTCTCGTTTATTTCTCTGTGTCCGTCTTGCTAGTCTTGAACCTCCTATTGATGTTGGTCGCATAAATTATGAGTTAAAACACATTCGTGACTTCTATCTCGTAGTGAGCTATTTAGGGGCTCACATTTTGTGGAGACCAGCCCCCACCATGAAATTCCTACAGACTGGTTGGAAAGGAGTCCGATGCCCGAGCCTCGTTGAAAGAGGATCGCCGAAAACAAACAGGACGACAGTTTGATGCAATACCAGTCTTCCGATTTTGTCGATGCATGTGGCTTCCTCTTGGTGTATAGTAGTAAATGATTCCAACGAATGAGCGACCTTTCCTTATTGGGTTTAGTGACACGGATTTATGCAGTCGTTGTACGTCCACAGATACGATACGACATCGCTTTACTTGTGGAGGTCATATGACAAATTGGTCTTGGATTAGGACGCAATTTGCTTTCCTTACCCGATCTTCTGAGACTTTATACACTAAGGACATCATATTGCCCCCAGATTCTTCCCTCTTTCAACGGTAGAAAACCCATACAGTTATATGGTTGCTGGGATACTTCGTTCATTATACTGTAGAAGGCGAGGGGAGAGATCACATAAACTTCATGCAGTACATGATCACGGCCTATTGGACATGCTAGCAAATGCCCCGATATCGAGACCTCTACACCAACAATTTAATCTTGTTTTCCGTCGATAACGTGTTGGTTAATTTCATTTTTCTGATGATTGGTGTTTCCCTTGTTATGTATGTTTTCCACCTGATTTGCTACAGCTTGTTCTCTCCTACTTAACCTGCTCGTTTTGTTTTGTGTTTCGACACAGTGTCACTCCAGTTCCAATGTAAAAAGTGTATAGATGAAGTATATATACACATGAGCCTATACAATACTTGAAATGAGTTTTGAATTTTTCTTGCATTGCTATTTCGAATAGAACCAGATCTCGTTGTCTTTCTGCTTGTAGATTCTAACTAAAAATTTAAAAAACCTAAATCAATATAAAAAACCTATAAAAAAAATTGTTTACACATATCATGAGATCTTGGAGGTGGTTTTTCGGCTGTGTGCCCGACTTCGTTTTCCCTTTCTTCTTTCATTATTATTATTTTGTTATCATAATTAATTTTTTTTCCCTTTTGCAGCTTATATTACATGATGATTTGACTATTTTCTATTGAAGTTTCATGATAGTACCAAGTCATTCTGATAATAGAAAAAAAGTGGTAGAGCACTTGCACGTGAAAGGCAAAGATCCCGAGGTCGAGTCTCGGTCCTGGACACTCTTTTAACCTGCCAGGAAGTTCGATCTTTGAATCTTTCTCAACAACGTGGAAACCATACGACTAAGATGGGTTTGAATCCCAGACTTCACATTAGTCGTACGGTGTTCACTGACTCGGGCACCCAACCCATCAGGCTTTTCCAGTTCAACGAAGACGAGTTGCAATGTATTGTTAGTGGGAACTTATTTCTCACTGTAAAACGCATGTAAGCTTCGAAAATTAAGTAAGAAATGGTAACAATAGCTTCCAAAATTGAAGTGAAAATACCACCTGGTACTGTAACGAGTTCGTTCTTTGCTTCGTCTCTTAGAGTGGATATCACTGTGTAGGATCGCGACACCAGTGCCACAGAGACATCTACTGATAGCGCAAATGGCTCTGAGCACTATGGGACTTAACATCTGTGGTCATCAGTCCCCTAGAACTTAGAACTACTTAAACCTAACTAACCTAAGGACAGCACACACATCCATGCCCGAGGCAGGATTCGAACCTGCGACCGCAGCAGTCGCGCGGTTCCGGACTGCGCGCCTAGAACCGCGAGACCACCGCGGCCGGCTCCGCAGAACAATTTGGCATTTGTATAACAAGAGTTGCCCTATAACAGCTGTACCATTTTTTTTCTCTGGAGGCTTCCGTCAAATCTTATGAGTAATCGCAATAGGGACGCGAGTGGACCAAGTCAACGCATCTGCAGTTGCCAGTTAATATAGCATATAAATAAAGTGAAAGAATAATAACAGTAACAAATGTGAAATAACAGAAAAAATTTAAAGTTAAAATTAACACATTGTCGGAGGTCATGGAATTCTCAGGAGCGAAATCATGGCAGTGTCGCTATCGATAACAGGCCAAAATCGTGGGTTTAATCGATTCCCGGGAAGAATGAGCTGCCTATATACAGGGTGAGTCACCTAACATTACCGCTGGACACATTTCGCAAACCACATCAAATACTGGTCGATTCGATTCCACAGACCGAACGTGAGGAGTGGGGCTAGTGTAATTGGTTAATACAATCCATAAAAAAATGCACGGAAGTATGTTTTTTAACACAAACCTACGTTTTTTTAAATGGAACCACGTTAGTTTTGTTAGCACATCTGAACATATAAACAAATACGTAATCAGTGCCGTTTGTTGCATTGTAAAATGTTAATTACATCCGGAGATATTGTAACCTAAAGTTGACGCTTGAGTACCACTCCTCCGCTGTTCGATCGTGTGTATCGGAGAGCACCGAATTACGTAGGTATTCAAAGGGAACGGTGATGAACCTTAGGTACAGAAGAGACTGGATAGGTTGGTTGGTTGGTTTGGGGATGGAGACCAGACAGCGAGGTCATCGGTCTCATTGGACTAGGGAAGGATGGGGAAGGAAGTCGGCCAGGCCCTTTGAGATGAACCATCCCGGCATTTGCCTGGAGCGATTTAGGGAAATGACGGAAAACTTAAATCAGGATGGCCGGACGCGGGATTGAACCGTCGTCCTCCCGAATGCGAGTCCAGTGTCTAACCACTGCGCCACCTCGCTCGGTAAGAGACTGGAACAGCACATTACGTCCACATGCTAACACCTTTTTATTGGTCTTTTTCACTGACGCACATGTACATTACCATGAGGGGTGAGGTACTCGTCCGACGAGCGTTTCATAGGACATGGAGGACGCATAAATTGGCCAGCCCGTTCTACTGATCTTACACCTCTGGACTTCTTTCTGTGGGGTATGTTATAGGAGAATGTGTACCGTGATGTGCCTACAGCCCCAGAGGATATGAAACAACGTACTGTGGCAGCCAGCGGTGACATTACACCAGAAGTACTGCGGCGTGTACGACATTCATTACGCCAGAGATTGCAATTGTGTGCAGCAAATGATGGCCACCACATTGAACATCTATTGGCCTGACATGTCGGGATACACTCTATTCCACTCCGTAATTGAAAACGGAAACCACGTGTGTACGTGTACCTCACCCCTCATGGTAATGTACATGTGCGTCAGTGCAAAAGACAAATAAAAAGGTTTTAGCACGTGGACGTAATGTGCTGTTCCAGTCTCTTCTGTACCTAAGTCCATCACAGTTCCCTTTGGATCCCTACGTAATTCGGTGCTCTCCGATACACACGATCGAACAGCGGAGGAGTGGTACTCAAGCATCAACTTTAGGTTACAATATCTCCGGATGTAATTAACATTTTACAATGCAGCAAACGGCACTGATTACGTATTTGTTTATATGTTCAGATGTGCTAACAAAACTAACGTGGTTCCATTTAAAAAAACGTAGGTTTGTGTTAAAAACATACTTCCGTGAATTTTTTTATGGTGTGTATTAACCAATTACACTAGCTCCTCTCCTCACGTTCGGTCTGTGGAATCGATTCGTCAGTATTTGATGTGGTTTACGAAATATATCCAGCGGTAACGTTAGGTGACTCACCCTGTATATGACTACGTTTGCTCGGTACGCGAGTCCTTCTCGCACTTATCTGGATTTTTTACGGCTAATGAGTGTAGAATTTGGATTGAGGGTGAATCGAAGAAAGACGAAAGTAATGAGAAGTAGCAGAAATGAGAACAAAGAGAAACTTAACATCAGGATTGATTGTCACTGACCAGACGAATTTAAGGAAGTCTGCTACGTAGGCAGCAAAATGACCAATGACGGACGGAGGAAGGAGGACCTAAGTAGCTGACTAGCACTGGCATAAACGACATTCCTGGCCAAGAGAAATCTACTAGCATCAAACATAGGCCTCAATCTGAGGAAGCTGTTTCTGAGAATGTACAGCATTACCTGGTAGTGAAACATGTCCTGCGGGGAAAAACGGGACAGAAGAGAATCGAAGCATTCGAGATGTGGTGCTACAGACGAATGCTGAAAATTAGGTCGATTGATAAGGTGAAGAATGAGTAGGTTCTGCACACAATCGGAGAGGAAAGGGATATGTGCAAAACACTGACAAGCAGAAGGGACAGGATGATAGGAGTCTGCTAAGACATCAGGGAATGACTTCCATTGTACTAGAGAGATCTGTAGAGGGTAAAAACTAGAATAATCAAGCAAATAATTGAGGACGTAGGTTGCAAGTGCTTCTGTGAGATGAAGAGTTTGGCACAGGAGAGGGATTCGTGGAGGGCCGCATCCGCATCAAACCAGTCAGAAAATTGATGACTCAAAAAAAATGAAAGCATCAGTGTTTCCGTCAACACTTTTGCAATGTAGCTTTAACACATGGTAGTATTGCGGTATAGCACGACAATATTGCTGATGAACATGTTGTTACAAGTAGTTGTTGCCAAGGTTTGGCCGGTTTGGTCTTCCAATGTTGGAGAATATTTCGTATGGCTGGGCGACTGAGTCATATGTAAATGATGTAAATGCTTCCCTCTCGCTGTCATCCTTACTTCACTTACGAGGGGCGTTTGAAAAGTCCGTGGAAAAATAAAAACTACTTACGTGTTTGGGGTAGACCTATTTTATTTTTCGACAAAGTCTCCTTTTAGACTTACACACTTCGTCCAACGCTGTTCTAATTTGTTGATCCCTTCCGAATAATAGTAATTGTCCAAGTCTGCAAAATAGCTACTAGTTGCTGCAATCACTTCCTCGTTTGAATAAAATCTTTGTCCCCCCAGCCATTTCTTCAAATTGGGACACAAATTATAGTCCGAGGGAGCCAAGTGTGGCGAATAGGGGGGATATCAAACGAGTTGGAATCCTATTCCCATTAATTTTGCGACAACAACTGCTGTGGTGTGTGCTGGTGCATTGTCGTGATGGAAAAGGACTTCCTTGCGGTCCAATCGCCGGCGTTTTTCTTGCAGCTCGCTTTTCAAACGGTCCAATAATGATAAATAATATGCACCGGAGATAGTTTTACCCTTTCCTAGATAGTCGATGAGGAGTATCGCTTGCGAATCCGAAAAGACAGTTGCCATAACCTTTCGTGCCGACTGAATGGTCTTCACCTTTTTGGTGCAGATTCTCCCTCGGTAATTCATTGTTTGGATTGTTGTTTGGTCTCAGGAGTATAGTAAGATATCCATGTTTCATCCACAGTGACGATGCATAAAGTCCTGCGTGTTCTTCCTGAACAGCTGCAAACCACCCTTGCAACACTTAACACGATTCCGTTTTTGGTCAAGTGTGAGCAATCGCGGAACCCATCTTGTGGATATCTTTCTCATGTCCAAATGTTTATGCAAAATATCATGTACCCCTTCATTCGAGATGCCCACAGCACTGGCAATCTCATGCACCTTAACTCTTCTGTGACTTTTCAAACGCCCCTCGTACTTATGCCGTCAGCGCGTCGCATAATCTCAGCCGTGAAACAATATTATTTCGCTTATTTCAAAAAATTGGGACGCATGCGTATAGGCACGCTCTTTGTTTGTTGTATGCAAACATATACTGATGAGCCGGCCAGAGCGGCCGAGCGGGTCTAGGCGCTACAGTCTGGAACCGCGCGGACGCTACGGTCGCAGGTTCGAATCCTGCCTCGCGCATGGATGTGTGTGATGTCCTTAGGTTAATTACGTTTATGTAATTCGAAGTTCTAGGGGACTGATGACCTCAGCAGTTAAATCCCATAGTGCTCAGAGCCATACACTGATGACCAACACCAAAATATTAACTTAAACATTTGAGTCCTTGAGTGCTTCCACAAAGCGCTGCGAAGTGTGGTACCAAGAGGCATATGTGCTACTTATAGATACATCAAACGTTTGTATGAGCCACTAGTAACCAAAAACCGAACGGTGAGAGCCAGTGAGGTTGTCTACAGATGTACAACCTTTCATATTAGTTTTGATGTTACCAGTTCATGAACAAGTTTCTTTTGCCTCAAATTGAAGTCGTGTGTCAGTACCAGAGCTGCGTATCCAGCATCAGTTGCAGAGCTACAATTTCGGAAGCAGTTCGTTTTCAAAAAGCAGCGCATCCACAAAGCCGGATTTATCTTCATCTAGTTAACTTCTTTCCTTGTGGAATGCAATTGTGGGAGACCCGTACTCACTTCCAGTAGCTCATTTTTATCCATTTTGCGGCAATACTATGGTCCGTGGAAACATTTCTCGCGCTGAAATATATTGCAGCAAATATTGCCGGGAAAATATTGTCGGTCATTGTCAGCCAGACAATGTTACCAACATACTGCTGCGATTTGTTGCAAGCAACATTACTGTGCTACATTTTCGGCAATATGCAATTTCCATCGTCTTTGTGAACGTACCTTTACTACGTCATATACATTGCCAAATCAGCAACAACTCCGCAACCCACTGCCGTCTTCCCGAAAGGAAGATCTGAGAACGGATAACGGAGGGGTGCCAGGTCTAAAAATATAGTCTGACTCAGCATTATACTCAGCCGGAGATTTTACCCTGAAAGCGGGATACCTGTTTTAAAGGGGAATCTACAGATGAGTATTCTCAATCAACTATTATACTGGAAGATCAACGTTAAACGTGCTTAAACTAGACAATCAGTAAACAGTCTTATAATTTAGCAATTATGACAGCAACTAAGTCGTCAGTCTCCTTCCTAACATAAGATTACGTCAAAGTAATATAAAAGTTCTTCATTAAACTAAACATCATTATCTTCTGGAACGGAAAACGGAAACATATTCAATAATTTCGGTCATTTCAACTATACTTACAAAGAAAAGACAGTAACCTTTAGTAACGGTAAGTATTAATACTTCTCATAGGAATCAACTTTATTAAGGACGTTATTTTTCTTGTAAAATCATGTCGTCTAACTTTTGTCAGGTTTATCTTTCAACACGAGCGACGCACGAACGTCATGGGGCATGGCAGGTCGCTATCGGGTAATCTACATATTCCTACTTTCAGGACAAGGAAACTGAAGACATTAGCAGCAGTGGTCTTTGATTTATACCAATGGGACAAGTTTAAAATTTGTTCTGCTCCGGGATAGAATCAGCTCTTCTGATAACTATGACGATGTGGGTACCACTACGCCAGTCGACCTCTGTGGCCGAGCGGTTCTACGCGCTTCAGTCCGGAACCACGCTGCTGCTACGGTCGCAAGTTCGAATCCTGCCTCGGGCATGGATGTGTGTGATATCCTTGTGTTAGTTAGGTTTAAGTAGTGCTAAGTCTAGGGGACTGATGACCTCAGATGTTAAGTCCCATAGTGCTTAGAGCCATTTGAACCACTACGACATCCGGATACAGTAGTCGGCACAAACCCACGGAGTACCCTAGCCGCCTCTCATCAGACCCAAATTCTCTGCTTACACAACACACAACTAATGTAGTGCCCTGCTAATTAACCTCATTACTCGCGTTATCTCGCTAATTCTCACGAGAGTTCTCGGTTGGTGCGTATCTGGACTGAACGGATCATCGGCCGTAATAGCCGTGTACGAAAGAACAGACACGACACACGTACATTCTACTTTGCCTCTGCACATACTGTGGTTGTGACGTCAATGAAGAGGAACACGGGACACAGACATAAGAATAGCATTGATTGGTATATCTATTTACCCTCATATCTCCTGACCCCTCCTTGTATTATTTCTGGCAGTTGTTTCATTTTGTTGGAAGGGAGACTAGGCGTGCGTTCTCTGCTTCATCGCTCAAAAGCGATGCAGGCTCAAAAGCCGTGCAGGCCGGACTTTTATATATTTGCGCGGACACACGCGTGGAAATCCGGAATTTTCCAATTTAGGCCGGAAACCTGGAAATCCTAGCTCAATGGGAAACCCACTACATCTACATCAACATTTATACTCCGCAAGCCACCCAACGGTGTGTGGCGGAGGGCACTTTACTTACCACTGTCATTACCTCCCTTTCCTGTTCCAGTTGCGTATGGTTCGCGGGAAGAACGACTGCCGGAAAGCCTCCGTGCGCGCTCGAATCTCTCTAATTTTACATTCATTACCTCCTCTGGAGGGCCGGCCGCGGTGGTCTCGCGGTTCTAGGCGCGCAGTCCGGAACCGTGCCACTGCTACGGTCGCAGGTTCGAATCCTGCCTCGGGCATGGATGTGTGTGATGTCCTTAGGTTAGTTAGGTTTCAGTAGTTCTAAGTTCTAGGGGACTAATGACCACAGCAGTTGAGTCCCATAGTGCTCAGAGCCATTTGAACAATTTTTTTTTTTTTTCCTCTGGAGGTATAAGTAAGGGGAAGCAATATATTCGATACCTCATCCAGAAACGCACCCTCTCTAAACCTGGACAGCAAACTACACCGCGATGCAGAGCGCCTCTCTTGGAGAGTCTGACACTTGAGTTTGCTAAACTGTTAACGCTATCACGCTTACCAAATAACCCTGTGACGAAACGCGCCGCTCTTCTTTGGGTCTTCTCTATCTTCTCCGTCAACCCGATCTGGTACGGATCCCACAATGATGAGCAATACTCAAGTATAGGTCGAACGAGTGTTTTGTAAGCCACCTTCTTTGTTGATGGACTACATTTTCTAAAGACTCTCCCAATGAATCTCAACCTGGCACCCCCTTACCAACAATTAATTTTATATGATCATTCCACTTCAAATCATTCCGTACGCATACTCCCAGATATTTTACAGAAGTAACTGCTACCAGTGTTTGTTCCGCTATCATATAATCATACAATAAAGGATCCTTCTTTCTATGTAGTCGCAAAACATTACATTTGTCTATGTTAAGGGCCAGCTGCCACTCACTGCACCAAGTGCCTATGCGCTGCTGATCTTCCTGCATTTCGCTGCTATTTTCTAATGCTGCAACTTCTCTGTATACTACAGCATCATTCGCGAAAAGCCGCATGCAACTTCCGACACTATCTACTAGGTTATTTATATATATTGTGAAAAGCAATGGTCCCATAACACTCCCCTGTGGCACGCCAGAGGTTATTTTAACGTGTGTAGACATCTCTCCATTGAGAACGACATGCTGTGTCCTGTTTGCTAAAAACTCATCAATCCATCCACACGCCTGGTCTGATATTCCGTAGGCTCTTACTTTTTTTATCAGGCGACAGTGCGGAACTGTATCGAACGCCTTCCGGAAGTCAAGGAAAATGGCGTCTACCTGGGAGCCTGCATCTAGTATTTTCTGGGTGTCATGAACAAATATAGCGAGTTAGGTCTCATACGATCGCTGTTTCCGGAATCCATGTCGATTCCTACAGAGTAGATCCTGGGTTTCCTGAAATGACATAATCCGAGCAAAAAACATGTTCTAAAATTCTATAACAGATTGATGTCAGAGATATAGGCCTATAGTTTTGCGCATCTGCTCGACGGCCCTTCTTGAAAACTGGGACTACCTGTGCTCTTTTCTAATGATTTTGACCTTCCGTTCCTCTAGAGACTAGCGGTACACGTCTGTTAGAAAGGGGGGGGGGGGGCAAGTTCCTTTGCGTACTCTCTGTAGAATCGAACTGGTATCCCGTCAGGTTCAGTGTACTTTCCTCTGTTGAGTGATTTCAGTTGCTTTTCTGTTCCTTGGACACTTATTTCGATGTCAGCCATTTTTTCGTTCGTGCGAGTATTTAGAGAAGGAACTGCAGTGCGGTCTTCCTCTGTGAAACAGCTTTGGAAAAAGGTGTTTAGTATTTCAGCTTTACGCGTGTCATCCTCTGTTTCAATGCCATCATCATCATCCCAGAGTGTCTGGGGAGAGAGAGGAATGGGACGAGGTGAGAGAACCAAAGTGACACCCTGCATTTCTCACAATCACTGCAACAGGGCAAGGACAATGGCAGCATGGAAAGTTTGGAGTAGTGGTCAGTTGACGCCGTGTTAATCGATGAACCTGCCTGCAGGCCCTTTTCCTCTACAGTACCACCGCGGAAACAGAAAACATGCCTGTGACAAAAGCGCGCTACCCTAGGATGGTGAACAGTGCCGTGAGCAAGCCCTCTTCTGACAGTGTTATAAACGTGCTTCTTTGTCCGTCAGTAATTTCCATCGCAGTTCCCTAACGTCATCCAAGTGTTGTTCATTACCTACAACAGCCTGTTCCAGCATGCGAGGCCTCCCGGGGACAGCGCGGTGGGCACAAACACAAGTGAGCAGGGCTGTGCAAACCGCTGACCCAAGGCCGGCGTACAACTGGGCAATAACACACGCGATCGTGTTCCACTAGCTCAGCGCACGGGGCCAGGGCAGTTACGCAGTTCACACGAAAGAGGGCACCCTTGTCCCCAGAGCAAAGATTTGAACACGTTAGTCCACAAGATTTTTCCGGCGTGTAACGGACCTACACTTCCTGTTCTACATCTACACTCAGTCGCAAAAGTACTCGGACAGTGGGAAGTTTCAAAATGAGTACTCGAGAATCACTGACTATGTAACCCAAACATATTTATTAGCAATATATATGTGTAACAACATTAATTACATAAGAATTATTGTATTATTTCGTTTCCATAACATAAATACCAGAAAAATTAACAACAAAAATGAAACATCCTGCACACCCTGCTGCTACAAAAGTATTCGGACACTGTCCAATAAATGTTCATAAGTTGTACGACGAAAATGTCAATACCTTGTGGGTCCACCTCCCATTTTCAATACCTCCTCCAATGTACTAGGCATACTTTCCACGAGTTTTTTCGTGAAATCTGGGCCTATATTTTCCCATTCTTGGCGCAGTTTCTCTTTCAAGGTCTCCTTCGTATAGATGTTATCCGCGCGTAGGCTCCGTTTCAATTCATCCCACAAATGTCACAAATGTTCGATTGGGTTACGGTCTGGTGATTGAGGAGGGGGGTGCAATACTTTCTAGCAATTGAAGAGCAACCACATTTGTACAATATTCGTGGTATGCTTGGGATAATTATCCTGATAAAAATGAAAGTTGTTCGCAATACCTAGAGGAGGAGGAGGACATTACTGTTTAACGTCTCGTCGACAACGAGGTCATTAGAGACGGAGCACAAGCTCGGATTAGGGAAGGATGAGGAAGGGAGTCGGTCGTGCCCTTTCTAAGGAACCATCCCGGCATTTGCCTGAAGCGATTTAGGGAAATCACGGAAAACCTAATCAGGATGGCAGGACGCGGGATTGAACCGTCGTCCTCCCGAATGCGAGTCCAGTGTGCTGATCACTGCGCCACCTCGCTCGGTAATACCTAGATGTCGTGCACTCTGCTTCAAATGTCCTCGCAGTATATTCAAATACGCTTCCTGGTTCATCGTATCATCAATGACACTAAATCAACCACACCATTGCCGGAAATGCATCCCCACACCATGATACTCCCACCTCCAAACTTTACTGTTGGTTTGAGGTTCCTGGGACTCAGCTCTTCATTGGTCTTTCGCCACACGTTTGCCTTTCCGTCCCTTTGCCTTAATGTAAATTTATATTTGTCACAAAATATCACCCGATTCCACCAAGTCTGATCGTATTCGGCGTATTCCCTCGCAAAGTGCATACGTTTCTTCTGGTTCACTGCATTTATGAACGGCTTTCTCCGTGTCACTCGACCATGGTACTGCGATCGTCGTAGTACTCTCCGCACGGTTTGGGGATGAACTTTTATACCAATGTCTCCCTCCACCTCACTTGCAATTCGTGTGGCAGATATTTTCGGATTCTGTTGTACCTTTCGCACAATCACACTTTCATCTCTCTGTGAAAATGTCCGTGGCCGTCCTGTACTGCAACGGAATTCCAATTGGTCTTCTTTCTCGAACCGTTTAATAATGTCGTGAACTGTACTTTTCTTCATGTTCACTATTGCGGCAATTTCCCTGCAGGTTTTCCCTTTCGCGTGATGATAAACGACAAGTTGTCTTTGCTCGAAGGTAGAACACTTCCCTCTGCGTCCCATCGTCGACCTGCACAGGCTCGCGATACGTGTTTACTGATCATCGCTATCGTCTCGCGGAAATGTCGGACACACTGCAGTCGCTTCACCCCCTGTGCGTCTCGGAATGAACTGTTCTCTCACGTTGCCCGCCTTTGTCCGAATACTTTGTTGCACCTTCCCATGCCGTTTTCAGGAAATATTACGTAACAGACACACGTCCAACAATAATTTTCGTATTTGACGCGTGTTTTACGTTGCGACATCGTACCCAGAGTCCCAAATGCAGGGTTATTACAAAAGATTGAAGCGATTTCACAGCTATACAATAACTTTACTATTTGAGATATTTTCACAATGCTTTGCACACACATACAAAAACTCAAAAAGTTTTTTTAGGCATTCACAAATGTTCGATATGTGCCCCTTTAGTGATTCGGCAGACATAGAGCCGATAATCAAGTTCCTCCCACACTCGGTGCTCACCGCAAGCCGACCTGTTGATTTCCCCTTACAGAGGCATCCAGAAGCTTTAAACTGTGCATACCATCGCCGAATGGAGTTAGCAGTTGGTGGATCTTCGTTGAACTTCGTCCTGAACTGTCGTTGCACTGTTATGACTGACTGATGTGAGTGCATTTCAAGCACGACATACGCTTTCTCGGCTCCTGTCGCCATTTTGTCTCACTGCGCTCTCGAGCGCTCTGGTGGCAGAAACCTGAAGTGCGGCTTCAGCGGAACAAAGCTTTATGAGTTTTTCTACGTATCTGTAGTGTGTAGTGACCATATGTCAATGAATGGAGCTACAGTGAATTTATGAAATCGCTTCAATCATTTGTAATAGCCCTGTACATTACACAGTGCAGTTTCTGTATTCGTTCATGCGGAAAACTGCAAAATTATGCGCCGTTACGTGCTGTCCGAATACTTTTGCAACTGAGTGTACATCTACATGGATACTCTGCAAATTATATTTAAGTGCCTGGCAGAGGGTTCATCGAACCACCTTCACAATTCTCTATTATTACATTATCGTATAGCGCCCGGGAAGAAAGAACACCTATACCTTTCCGTACGAGCTCTGATTTCCCCTATTTTATCGTGGTGATCATTACGACGTATATAGGTCGGTGTCAACAAATTATTTTCGCATTCGTAGGAGAAAGTTGGTGATTGGAATTTCGTGAGAAGATTCCTTCGCAACGAAAAACGCCTTTCCTTTAACGATTTCCGTCGCGCTGGATTAGCCGAGCGGTCTTAGGCGCTGCAGTCATGGGCTGTGCAGCTGAACCCGGTGGAGGTTCGAGTCCTCCCTCGGGTGTGGGTGTGTGTGTTTGTCCTTAGGATAATTTAGGTTAAGTAGTGTGTAAGCTTAGGGACTGACGACCTTAGCAGTTAAGTCCCATAAGACTTCACACACATTTGAACATATGAAGATTTTAATGATTTCCAGCCCAAATCCTGCATCATTTCTGTGACACTCTCTCCCATATTTTGCGATAATACAAAACGTGCTGCCTTTCTTTGAACTTTTTCGATGTACTCCGTCAGTCCTACCCGGTAAGGGTCCCACACCGCGCAGCAGTATTTTAAAAGAGAACGGACAAGTGTAATGTAGGCAGTCTCCTTAGTAGGTCTGTTACATTTTCTAAGTGCCCTGCCAATAAAACGCAGTCTTTGGTTAGCCTTCCCCACAACATTTTCTGTGTGTTCTTTTTAATTTAAGTTGTTCGTAATTGTAATACCTAGGTATTTAGTTTAATTTACGGCTTTTCGATCAGACTGATTTATCGTGTAACCGAAGTTTAACGGATTCCTTTTAGCACTCGTGTGGATGACCTCGCACTTCTCGTTATTTAGGGCCAACTGCCACTATTCGCACCATTCACATATTTCTTCTAAATCGTTTTGAAGTTCGTTTTGATCTTCTGATGGATTTATTAGTCGATAAATGACAGTCATCTGCAAACAACCGAAGATTGTCTCCCAAATCGTTTGTATAGATAAGGAACAGCAAAGGCCCTATAACACTACTTTGGGGGAACGCCTGAAATCACTTCTGTTTACTTTTCGTCTATTACTACGAACTGTCACCTCTCCGACAGGAAATCACAAATCCAGTCACATAACTGAGACGATATTCCATAATCACGCAGTTTCACTGCAAGCCACTTGTGTGGTACAGTGACAAAAGCCTTCTGGAAATCCAGGATCACGGTATCGATCTGAAATCCCTTGTCAATAGCACTCAGCACTTCATGTGAATAAAGAGCTAGTTGTGTTTCACAGCAACGATGTTTTTTAAGCCCATGTTGACTGTTTTAATATTTTTTTGTGGAATCCAAAATTTAAAAACCTCTCTCACACCGGCCTGATTTAGCTTCACTGATCAGGATAGTAAAAACATGTGTATGTTAAGGGAATTTTCATTCACAAAACAGGCTTGTCACATTCACACAGTTCTCTATCCTGATTAAATTGAGCTTAACTTAAATTCCATAAGGCAGTGAATCAATTTCGAAGTCTCGGTGCGACTAAAATTGTCAGTCGATCTCCTGGAAACATTTGTAATAATTATTAACTTTCGGTGATCACATGGGGAAGACCGGAGATCTGCTGGTAAGACCGTGTTAGCCTATTTATTTGAAGTAACTGGATATCTTGAGCATACAAAACGGCAGGTTCGTCCAGTGTAAATCAGACGTTTCCCACTGATCCCGTGCAACACAGCGTAGTAAGCAGACACTGTCAATAATAATCAGTTAAATAATACGCAAACAAACTTACTTTAGTTTAGTTCATGTATTAAATTCCTTCTCATACAGAATCTCATCAAGATGGCGACTAGCTCAACAATACATACATATACATCCTCCTTCTTTCACGACTAATCGGCAAGAATTCCTTCATTCTTTTCATAAGAGAAAACATAGATAGCAGAGAAGCTATTCCATGGAGTAAATGGACGCTCCAAGAATAATTGGGTTTGAAACTACTTTGCATTGATATTCGGTAAGATAAGAAGAGATATTTCGAGATATGTACTGAGTTACATAATTTATAAATTTTCTGAAAATATCGCGGAGAGACCGCTGCAAGAGACATTACACTGTGTGTCAATAGACCGTTTCCTTCGAGGTAATTCATAATGTTCGAATACAATATATGTTCTAAAATCCTGCTGGATATCGACGTTAACGATATGAGCCTGTAATTTAGTGGACTACTCCTACTACTTTTCGTGAATACTGGTGTGACCAGTGCAACTTTCCAGTCTTTGGGTACGGATCTTTCGTCGAGCGAACGCTTAAGTATGGAGCTAATGTATCAGCGTACTCCGAAAGGAACCTAATTGCTATACAGTCTGGAGCCGAAGACTTGATTTTATTGAGTGATTTGAGTTGATCCACTACTCCGAGGATATTTACTTTCACGTTACCCATGTTGGCAGCTACTCTCGATTCGAATTCTGGAATATTTACTTCGTCTTCTTTTGTGAAGGCATTTCGGGAGGCTGTGTTTAGTAAATCTGCTTTGGCAGCACTGTCTTCGATAGTATCTCCATTGTTATCGCGCAGAGAAGGCATTGATTGTTTCTTGCCGCTAACATACTTCAAATACGACCAGCCAGAATTTTTACATTACATGTGCTCCTAATATTCCCTGTTGTTCGGGAAATGCATCTGTTCCGAATGCGCCACGCGGTATTAGCCGAACGGTTTCAGGCGCTGCAGTCATGGACTGTGCGGCTGGTCCCGGCGGAGGTTCAAGTCCTCCCTCGGGCATGGGTGTGTGTGTTTGTCCTTAGGATAATTTAGGTTAAGTAGTGTGTAAGCTTAGGGACTGATGATGGTTCAAATGGCTCTGAGCACTATGGGACTTAACATCTATGGTCATCAGCCCCTAGAACTTAGAACTACTTAAACCTAACTAACCTAAGGACATCACACACATCCATGCCCGAGGCAAGACTCGAACCTGCGACCGTAGCAGTCGCGCGGCTCCGTACTGAGCGCCTCGAACCGCTGGACCACCGCGGCCGGCTAGGGACTGATGACCTTAGCAGTCAAGTCCCATAAGATTTCTCACACATTTGAACATTTGTTCCGAATGCGAAGGATAATCAAAATCGAGTAAGTGCAGATGCAGTTATTTTCGAAAGAAATTTTGACACCGAAAGGTAAAAATAAGAAATAATGAAGTCTGAAGTAAAAAACCTGAATGTTATAATTTTTGATTGTAAGTTACCAAAGAACGGTCACGAGCTCACTGGGTGAACAAAAATTGCTGTATGATTATTGTTTATAAATTGAAGCTACGAAATAATCATTGAATTGTAATTAGGAGAGAACGGAACCAAAGGCAGTGACTAAAACTCGGATGTAAACACAATACCGAAATTAAAGTTAATCAGGAAGGCAGCAGCATAATTTACAGTTAACATATGCACGTAAAAGTCAATTGTTTCCCAACAGTTTGCTTAGTTAATACCGTTGCGTTCACACTGTAATGCTTGTATTGTATAGTATTCTATGGAACTGGGGACCTAGAAACGACGGAGAGGTTTCGTCCCCGCCGGAGCCCTCAGTGGTTCACAACCCCACAACAAGCAACAGCAGTCCACCCATCCCACCGCCGCCCCACACCGAACCTAGGTTATTGTATGGTTGGGCCCCCAGTGGAGCTCGCCGGGAACGTCTCACACAAGAGTGTAACCCCAATGTTTGCGTGGTCGAGTACTTATGGTGTACGCGTACATGGAGAAAGTGTTTGCGCAGCAATCGCCGACATAGTGTAACTCAGGCGGAAGAAGGGGAACCAGCCCGCATTCGCAGAGGCAGATGGAAAACCGCCTTAGAAGCCATCCAGAAACTGGCCGGCACACCGGACCTCGGCACTAATCCGCCGGGCGTATTCGTCCCGGGGGCCGGCACGCCTTCCAGCCTTGAAACTAATGCTTACTGTTACTGATTTTAGAAATTCAGATGTTAATAAATAATTTTATTCTATATAGTAAGTTATTTCTGGAAAATTCGTAATCATGCATTTATAGCCGGCCGGGTGGCCGAGCGGTTCTAGGCGCTACAGCCAGGAACTGCGCGACCGCTACGGTCGCAGGTTCGAATCCAGCCTCGGGCTTGGATATGTGTGATGTCCTTAGGTTAGTTAGGTTTAAGTGGTTCTAAGTTCTAGGGTACTGATGACGTCAGATGTTAAGTCCCATAGTGCTCAGAGCAATTAGAACCATTTGCATAGTTCTCAGTTTTTTACGTTCCACTTCTTTATCTTAGTTTCCGATATGTTATAAGCTCGTCACTTTCAGTATTTTCCTTTTGTTTCACTGGTGGTATTCTCTGAATGAATAACGGTGATAGGACAGTTTACTGCCACATAAATTGTTGAGGTAAAGTTCATTTACTTTAACAGCTGTGGTACTATCACTTTGTTATACAGTTAATGATAGCTGCTACGTTGTCTAGCCTTGTACAGTCTATAGATGAAACTGGTCAGATCCTTCTTTCATGAGTTGCTGCTGATGCTTCGTTTAACATGTTTGGCCGCACAATACTCTTCTTGAATATCAATCTCCCTTTATGACGAAGTACTGTGCCCGTTTACAACCGCATAATATACTCGGCTATGTATTAAAAATCTTGCAGTTCATCCGTTACATTACCACACAAGGCGTTTGCACTCGTTCATTGCCGGCCGGAGTGGCCGAGCGGTTCTAGGCGCTTCAGTCCGGAACCGCGCTGCTGCTACGGTTGCAGGTTCGAATCCTGCCTCGGGCTAGATGTGTGTTATGTTCTTAGGTTAGTTAGGTTTACGCAGTTCAAACTCTACGGGACTGATGACCTAAGATGTTAAGTCCCGTAGTGCTTAGAGCCATTTGATTTTTGAGACCTCTCACAAAAATGAAAACAATAAATAAACGGGTGTGAACTCTGTTACAACGAAGGAATTCAAGAGTCAAAACTTCTAAAACGGAACGCGGGACACTTCTATAAAACAAATAGATTGAAAGTATGTCTGAAGGCCCCTTCCTTACACCTCACTGCTGCAAACGGACCTTACACCACGACACAAAGACAAAATTGATTACGGCGAATAAACACGTCACTGACAGGTCGGACAGTTCATAATTCTGTGGAAAGAAGAGAAAAAAGATATGTGGGGGGTACGAGGGCGAGATGAAGACAGATCTCCTCCGCTTCGCAGTCAAACACAAGCTCAACATGTTGCACATATTAAGCTTGGACCGTTAAGTGTTCCTATTTTGATTCTTTTTTCGCAGTTCAGTAGGCCTTCTTCCTGTTTTCACGGTTGATCTGCATTCAGTGTTCTGAAGAGCTATCCACTGGGCCATCTCACCACTAAACCTGAGGGGTGTCGCGCTTGTGAGTATGCATTTTGATACCGTAGGAAGTGTCACTACAAAGCAGTGTGAAAACTGACTCGACATCAAATATTATGGACACACCAATATGGCGGCGGTGGCTTCGCTTTTGTGGCATCAGGGCTCTACACAACAGCAAACTTCCCTGACTAGGATAGTGATTTTACTTCATCATAATTACAAGATGCGCACAATTACGAATACTGTACGAGCTTACAAGTGCCAGAATTACCGCACAATCAGCTAGACAACTCATGCATCCAAATTACTGGCAAAAATAATTGCGTAAGAATGATAAATTGCCGGCCTGTGTGGCCGTGCGGTTCTAGGCGCTTCAGTCTGGAACCGCGTGACCGCTACGGTCTCAGGTTCGAATCCTGCCTCGGGCATGGATGTGTGTGATGTACTTAGGTTCGTTAGGTTTAAGTAGTTCTAGGTTCTAGGGGACTGATGACCTCAGAAGTTAAGTCCCATAGAAAAAAAAATGGAAAATTGAGGATATGTTAGACGACAATCAGTTTGTCATTAGGAGAGGTAAAGGCACCAATAGGGAGTTCTGAGATTGCGGTTGATAATGGAATCAAGACTAAAGAAAAATGAGGACACGTTCATAGGCTCTGTCGACCAGGAAAAGGCATTCGACAATATAAAAATGGTGCCAGATATTCGAAATACTGGGAAAAATAAGGATAAGCTATAGAGGAAGACGAGTAATATGCAGTATGTGCAAGAGCCAAAAGGTAATACTAAGAGTGGACGACGAAGAACGGTGTAAGACATGGATGTAGTCTTTCCCCCCTACTGTTCAATTGTACATCGAAAAAGCAGTGATGGAAATAAAAGCAAGTTTCAGAAGTGGAATTAAAATTCAAGGTGAAAGGATATCAATGATACTATTCACTGATGACATTGCTATCCTGAGTGAAGTGAAGAAGAATTACATGATCTGCTGAACTGAATGAACAGTCTATTGAGAAGAGATTATGGACTGAGAGTAAATCGAAGAAAGACGGAAGTAATGTCAGCAGCAGAAATGTTAACAGCCGGAAACTTAACATCACGATTGATGGTCATGAACTAGATGGAGTTAAGGCAGCAAAATAACCTATGACGGACGGTGCAAGGAGAACATCAAAAGCAGTCTAGCACTGACAAAAAGGGCATTCTGGCCAAGAGAAGTCTACTAGTACCAAATATAGCCCTTAATTTGAGGAGGAAATTTCAGAGAATGTACATCTGGAGCACTGCACTGTATGGCAGTGAAACTGGGACTTTGGAAAACCGGAACAAAAGAGAATCGCAACTTTAGAAATGCGGTGTTACAAGCGAATTTTGAAAATTAGGTGTACTGACAGTAGGAAATGAGGTGGTTATGGGCAGCATCAGTATATGGAAAACACTGACAAGGAAGAGGGACAGGATGATAGGACATATCTTAAGACATCGGGGAATACCTTGCATGGTACTAGAGGGAGCTGTAGAGGGCAAATACTGGAGAGGAGGACACAGATAGGAATACATCCAGCAAGTAACTGAGGACGTCGGTTGCAAGTGCTTCACTGAGATGAAAAGGTTGTCTCAGGAGAATTTGTCGCAGGTGCGTCAAACCAGTCAGAAGACTAGTGACTCAGAAAAAAAATTACAAGATTCATTTTTAATCAGATCGTCTGAATCGATCTTTAACGTTAAAAATTAACAAATAAGAGGCACATATGACTAATATTCCATCACAGTTACATTATGGTTACAGAATTGATTAAGCGGAAAGTTTATTAGACACTGTGTTATTGTGTTAAAAGCTGATCAACGCGGTTTGCGGTCCACATTCAGTTATTAATAATGCTCAGACTGCAATCACCCTATTTGTATTGAAATATGTTAATCGGAAGAGACACGCAGCCGACCGCAGACGCTGAATGAGACAAAGCGCGCGCAATCGGCCGTCGAATGGGACTGGCCTTGCGGAGGGACCTGGGAGCTTGCAGGCGTCTGCTGGAAGGCGAAGGTCATACATAGCCTGAGGCGACACGAGCTTCGCTTAGTCGAGCGTAGGCACGCAGGCACAAGCTGCTCACAGGTCATACATAGCCCGAGGCGACACGAATTCTCTTAGTCGAGCGTAGGCATGCAGGGACAAGCTGCTCACAGGTCATACATAGCCTGAGGCGACACGAGCTTCGCTTAGTCGAGCGTAGGCATGCAGGGTCAAGCTGCTCACAGGTCATACATAGCCCGAGGCGACACGAGCTTCGCTTAGTCGAGCGTAGGCACGCAGGGACAAGCTGCCCACATGTCATACATAGCCCGAGGCGACACTAGCTTCGCTTAGTCGAGCGGAGGCACGCAGGGACAAGCTGCTCACAGGCCTATCCGTGTATCGGCAACAGAGGGATGCTCAAGTTTTAAATTTGGCGCTTAACAAAATTATTCACCCACAGGAATCATGTAAATCGTTTGACTGTCGCACAAATTCCTGTGTCGAACAGATAGATAGGCATCAGTGTCGGTGAAAATCAGCAGAAAGGCCTGAAAACCCGTAAGTTGCCAAGTCCAGACGTATTCCCAGTTCTGTTATAAAAAGAGTGTTCTTCGGCTTTAGAGCTGCATACTTTGCTTCGATTTATCGCGAATCCCTCTGTCACTGGAAAGTCCCAAGCAATTAGAAGAAAAGCACCTGCGACTCCGTTTTATATGACAGCTTACATAATGAACCCGCAGAATTACAGATCGGTTTACTTAATGCCCGTTACAGAGTCCTTGAGCATAATCTAAGTTGGAATTTAATAAACCTCCTTGACAGCGAAAACTTGTTGTCTACAAATCAACACGGAATTAGAAACTCAGCTCCTTTCCTCGCTCTATATTCTGCAAACCAACGATGGAGCGCAACAGATAGAAATCATGTTCCTAAACTACGTGAGAAATAGTCTTGTCAGGGTATTTCTTATAGCCGTGCCCGATACTGCGTAAGCGTGGAATTTACTTTTGATATTATAAAGCTTCTTTGTATACAACGTTCGAAGCAGTACGGTTGGGGAAAAGGAAAAAGAGCTTGTCTGCTTCAGTAACATGGGAGAGAGCCATGTGTAGCTCGCTGTGCGAAAAGCAACTGAAACTAGGGTCCACGCCCACAACAAGCTGCGTTTGGCCGTGTGCTTTGGTTTAGTCAAGCGATAACATAAGCTCACCAGGAATTGTACACGTCTAAAGCGAACGGTAATTTGTGATGAATTGGCTGGATTTCAGGTGTAAAAACTTGCTCACCTGAGCCACTTCCGCTCAAAATGTCTATAATGTGAAGTTGGAGAGAAGTAACTCCTAAGCCTCTGTGTGTGAAGAGAACTGAGGTGCGACATCGTGCCACACCTTTTGGAAAGAGTTTCCAGGGAGCGAAATACAGCTTTCTCGAGCAGCAGCAAGCCTCGCCTCATGATCTTAGTTGAACTCTTGACACCGTATAGTGCTCAGTCTTTTACCCGTTGTGGTGTATTCAGAAAGACGCGACCACTTCTTAGCAATTTTTATTCATGAAGGAAACGAAATCAAAATGTAATGAGTAGGCACCAAAATCACAAAGCACATTTAAAACATTCGTTTTTTTCTAGCAAAGAATATAAATAAAATCCATTGAAAGAAACAATGTCGTTAACTTTTTAATACAGACAGTGAAATCAGTACATCCGCATATCTGAGTCAAGTAAATACAATCTAAGTCTGTATTCCTCATAAAGATAAGACTGCAATGCTTAATTCTGTCCCTGGCGTAAACCACCGAAAATTGATCTTCCAAACAATCTTTTTTTTTTTTTTTAAAAAAAAAAAGCAGCTCTGTGCACTATGGGACTTAACTTCTGAGGTCATCAGTCCCGTAGAACTTAGAAAAACTTAAACCTAACTAACCTAAGGACATCACACACATCCATCCCCGTGGCAGGATTGGAACCTGCGACTATAGCGGTCGCGCGGTTCCAGACTGAAGCGCCTAGAACCGCTCGGCCACTCCAGCCACCAACTGCAAAGAAGCAATGCTTTTAGAGTAAACTTTCTGGGTGAGTGTTTGTGTTTTTTTCCTGGAGACATGTGGGCAGTATGTAACATTAGGTAACTATTCCTGTATATATGTCGATTGTCGAGAACAACATGAGCCGATCAGTCAGATGCATGGGTATGGGCTTGCCCACAGAAAAACATTACGGAACACTAGGAGAAAGATCGTCAAAGGGCGGCACAAGTGCCAGGTGTCACAGGACGGACTCGGTTGGTAGGTTCGCCTTGAGAGCAGCCGGCCCACAGTTGGACTTACGAGATGCAGCCGTTAGAGCAGCCAAAAGACTCGCTGCCTCCAGCTCACGTCCACAGCACCGCCTGCTGCAGTTTCTGTAGCTGCCGATGCACAGACAGTCGGGCCGGCGCCTGGTGCAGCGACGCTGCTCTTTACCACACGTAATCAAGGAGCTCCCCTCACATTCCACCTACCGATGGTCCGGTTGTTGCCGAATGACGATCACTAAGATCCCTGGTAACGGCACCGAGACATTCATCAGTGTTAACAGGCATATTATTGTTATACATTAATGCAATGTTTGTAACTGACACTGTGTAGTTCGAGGCTGTGTCCCTTCGGACACATATGCAAATCCGAAGCCGGCCGCTGTGGCCGAGCGGTTCTATGGGTTTCAGTTCGGAACCGCGCTGCTGCTACGGTTGCAGGTTCGAATCCTGCCTAGGGCACGGATGTGTGTGATGTCCTTAGGTTAGTCAGGTTTAAGTCTAGGGGACTGATGACCTCAGATGATAAGTCCCGTATTGCTTAGAGCCATATGAACCAGCCACATGAGCAAATCCGAAAGAACATTGCTCATACGGTGCCCAGGCGCTCAAACTAAATTACGTTTAAGATGGCTCTGAGCACTATGCGACTCAACTGCTGAGGTCATCAGTCGCCTAGAACTTAGAACTAAGTAAACCTAACTAACCTAAGGACAGCACACAACACCCAGCCATCACGAGGCAGAGAAAATCCCTGACCCCGCCGGGAATCGAACCCGGGAACCCGGGCGTGGGAAGCGAGAACGCTACCGCACGACCACGAGATGCGGGCAAACTAAATTACGTGGAAGGACTAGTCCGGGTTCCGGGAAAACATCATTTACAAGCCGTAAAACATTTAATACAACAGATTATCAAGTGCATATCTCTGCCGGCTAGTGTGGCCGAGCGGTTCTAGGCACTTCGGTCTGGAACCGCGCGACCACTACGGTCGCAGGTTCGAATCCTGCCTCGGGAATGGATGTGTGTGATGACCTTAGGTTAGTTAGGTTTAAGTAGTTCTAAAATCTAGGGGACTGACGACCTCAGATGTTAAGTCCCATAGTGCTCAAAGCCATTTGAACCATTTTGCAAATTTCTAGTTTCACATTAACAAAGTGATTGTAAGGTACAATTTCCAGCTTCAAATTAAGCAAATTTTGAGCATATACCCAGTGGCTAATGCCGCTTAATGAATTTAAAATAATCAATCCAAAAGTTTTTAAACAATTCAAAAAACAAACCCGTAGGGCCCTTAAATAAAACTTAAACAAGAATAAAAGAATTTAGTCTAATTAGGAATTTTAGACATTTACGAAAGAAAAAAAGGTATCAGTGGCAACATGCTGCGTAATTATTCTGATGACGACGACCAGCTGGCTTTCTAGAATCTTACACCACAATTCAAATTTAGAAAGGGGATCCGGACTGAAATGAAACCAAGAACATGGTGAGTAATAAAGCCAAATACAAATGCATCCCCAGAAACATACTGCCACTACATCTAGAAACCGTTTTTCTAGAGAAAAAGCTTGGCCAGTGCCAGATATCGAAACTTTAAGAAAAGGATTAACATTTCAAGAAACGGCCAATCACAGCTCTTGAAAAACTCAAACAAGGCCAGCGTCAGATGACAGAATCTGAGAAAATTTAACAACCTGCCCAACGGCCGTTCACGGTACTCAAAAACATTAACCCAGCAGAATGAAACTCTTACTCTCACATTAAATTAAAACTCGAGATAGGGTGATGTCACTTTTTTTTAAAAAAAAAAGGAAGAATATAAAAAAGGAGACTGAAACAAAAGATTACAATTATTGGGGCAGAATCCCGTAATAGTCACGTAGAAACTGTGCTCCCGTTGGGTCCCGAAACTCCTAACAGAGGACCACAAGAACCAAAGATTTGAGTGTGCGGTGAAGTTCTTGAGTCGTTATCACGAAGAAGGCGACGGTTTCTTGAGTCAGATCGTATCTGGAGACGAAACATGGGTTTCGCATATCACGTCCGAATCGAAGCAACAGACCATGGAATGGGGACACACGCACTCGCCTGTAAAAGTGAAGGCCAAACAGACTCTGTCCCAGCGCAAAAACATGGCGTCGGTGTTTTGGGATAGGCGTGGTCTTTTGTTGGTCGACGTCATGCAACGAGGAACCACTATAAATGCAGAAGCATACTGCAAAATCCTGAGAAATCTACGCAGAGCGATGCAAAACAAAAGACACGGCATGCTGACAAAGAGAATTATCCTTCTCCATGACAATGCAAGACCTCACACTGCAGGTCAGACTCGCGATTTATTTGACAGTTTTGGCTGGGAAGGTTTAGACCACCCACCCTACAGTCCTGATCTTGCGCCGAGCGATTACCATCTGTTCCTCCACCTCAAACAACACCTCAGTGGCAACCGTTACAATGATGACGACGACGTGAAAACGGCAGTGAACTCTTGGTTATCGGAGCAGACGGCAAGTTTTTATGAAGAGGGTATTTTAAAATTGGTTGAGAGGTATGATACGTGTTTCAACAAACTTGGAATCTATGTCGAAAAATAGAGTGAAGTGTATACTTCCTGAAAACACATTTACTTCTTTGAAATAACCCTTCGGTATGTACTTACGTTCAACAGACCGTACTTAAAACACACGCCTAGTATATAGGTGTTCCTAGTGCGAGAACGGAGGAACGGCCCTATGTAATCGATAAAAGTTTTACCCACAGCATGCTCCTCCCTAGTGGACTGCAGAAACCCCTTACTGGAACTGGGGTTGGGCTTTGCGCTGTTACAGCTTTTGCACACCTCCACCAGTCTACAAATACCTTTATGAGAGGTAGGCCAACTAATATGTTGCTTGATCTTAGCAATAGTTCTACAAATCCCAAAGTGCCCGCCCGAAACGGTGTTGTTGAAATAAATAAATACAGCCACTACCAACTTCTTGGGCAAACAGATCTACGGATTGAAGTTGCCGCGTCGACTCTATCCAAGCAGTTCCCTATGCAGGCTCTATCCGTATACCTGTTCTCCACGCAACAATCTCTTCTTAATACTGGCAATCGCAGAGTCCTTTTCGTACTTGCTCTTCATATTCACAAACAGCTCAGGAACTTCAGTCAACATCCCTGTTATGTTACCCATAAACAGAGAAAGCCGTCTGTTCATCGCAGCCTGATCCCTCGTCCTCAAACATCCAACTTGGGGCATCCGCCACCAGATTATCAGGGCCCCTAATATGCCTGACTTGAAAGCGAACGGCGGTAATGTAGATCACACACCGAGCAATTCGTCGAGTTTCCTTGGGACGAGCGAGTACCCAGCTAAGGGCCTGATTATTACTTTCTAAAAGAAACTCTCTGTGCTCCAGATAAAACTTGAATTCTTCGAGAGCAAAAAGGACCACCAAGGCTTTCCATTCGTGCACAGAATGTTTCACGTCAGCAGACGACAATTTCCTCAATGCTCAGGCTATTGGACGTAGCCCACTATTTGCTACTTGGAAGAGCACTGCTGCTATCCCAGAATTAGACGCATCCGTTCGGACCACAAACTGTAGCTCAAAGGTGGGAGTAGCAAAAACGGGTGGTTGTCGTCAACAGTCAAGATCACAATAACATTTGTATATTGACCGGTTTCGGCTTATGTTAAAGCCATCTTCAGAATTTTGCGGCCCCACAGCTGCCGAAACTGGTCAATAACCAAATGTTATTGCGATCTCGACTGATGATTTTAACCTACATATAACACCAGATCGCTGCACTCAATAGACAGTGTTGTCTAAATTTATGGCGACATGGGTGGATTGCTAAGGCAGCCTTAATGACTTTAAAGTCTGCCTGATGACTTTCGTCCCACCTAAAAACGACATCCTTTTTCGGTACAAATGTAGGAAAATAATTGGCCATGTCAATAAATCTGGACACACCTTTCTAATTCCTTGAGCAGGGGAATCACTAGCGGCTCTTGGTCAATCCCAATGCCGTCAGCAGAAAGTAGATGCCCCAAAAATGAAATCTGACGACGAGCTGTGGTGGTTTTAGATGATTTCACCGTCAGCCCTGCCTCTCTAAAGCAGACTAGAAATGATTCCAGGTGTTGCAGATGTTCCGAAAATGTAGCTCTGCAAATGACCATAACATCCAAATGATTGTAGAGACACTTGGAATTAAGATAAAAATAAATTGTTGAAATGGCTCTGAGCACTATGGGACTTAACTTCTGAGGTGGCTCAAATGGCTCTGAGCACTATGGGACTTAACTTCTGAGGTCATCAGTCCCCTAAGCTTAGAAATGCTTAAAACTAATTAACCTAAGGACATCACACACATCCATGCCCGACGCAGGATTCGAACCTGTGATCGTAGCAGTTGCGTGGCTCCAGACTGTAGTGCCTAGAACCGCTCGGCCACTCCGGCTGGCGGACTTAAGATTGCCCAAAACACAATCTACAACAGGGGACCATATTGAATACATATGGATTCCAGTCAGTACACCTGCGCTAAAGGAATCTGATAATATGTCTGGTTGAGATCGAGAATTGTAAAAAATTTGGTCCCAGCAAACCAGGTGAAACAATTATGTACACCTGGGAGCGGTACAGGCTCTACAACTACATTTTCGTTGACTATCATATAATCAACCAGCAGACGAAACGCTCCACTATCGGCCTTATGTGCCAGAAGTCTGGGTGAAGAATAGTGTGGCGAGGATGGCTTAAGTACCCTCCCAGCGCAACATACGATCAAACAACATAAACTCCTCATCTTAGAATGAGAAAGCTTATACGGAACTTGCTTCACTGGAATATTAGTAAAGGGAATCTTGTACTCCGTTTTCCTGCTAATGAACAGTTTGTTTGTCAACAAATCTTGGAAACGAATAGGGACTTCCAAAAGCTGGTTTCCCTCGACCAGACCCAAATGACTGATCGCAAATCTTGAGGCAGAAGGTAACACACTACAGATTCCCAACGAATTTAGACAGGAGTACAAGGCCAGCCTCTCAACAAGACGAAGCTTAAAGTAAGCAACCCTATCCCGACAATCTAACATTCGACCCGTGCTGTGTGTAAAATCACAACCACCAAATTAATCGGCCCCGAAGAGACTGAAACACTCAATTTCGCTCGCATCTCCTCAGTCAGAGGCAACATCTGCTCATTAACAGAATGAGATCCCCAGGAGGAAGAGTGAAAGCAAGGCAGCTTACAAACAGCACTAAATTCGAAGCACCACTTGTAGTCAAGCAGGGAAACAGAGCTACCTGAATCAATAAGTGGAAATACAACGTTCTGATAAAGTTGAGCTGAAAGATATGGTAGAGGCTTGTCCATCACAGCCTTAATACAAAGACAGCGTTTTGGCAAACCACAGCCTATACGCCTCTATTGTCTCTGATGTCTTCAGGAGTTCGGCCTCTCCCTCTATTGAAAAGGACACTGACGCACACAATGCCTCTCTTTGTTGCACCGGAAACACGCCTTACGCTTGCCCCTTTTGCACGAAGGCAGTTTTAAATTGTTCGAAATCCACGTGGGCACGTGGTAATTACACTCTAACACCCCTCCCTCCCGCTCCCAGCTTTTGATCCACGATTGCTCAATCCTTCAGTAGCGGAAACGAAAGCATCTAATTCCACAAAGGTAGAAATTTTATTGAAGAATATAATACGCGAAGGCCCTCTGGCCCATGCCTTCCGGTATGATGTCAAACACTCGCAGCTCAACGACATGCAATTCCAGGGCTTAGACCACAGTCCGAATCTCTTCATCATGTAAGTAGGCTGTTTATGTTTCTATGTTGGTAACGTCACGTGTCGCTCTGTATGAAAATCACTGGCTGTGCTGTGTGCAGCCTGTGACTGGTTGACATTGTTGGAATATTCGCTATTGTAGTGTTGGGCAGTTGGAGGTGAACAGCGTGTAGCTGGTTCAAATGGCTCTGAGCACTATGGGACTTAACATCTATGGTCATCAGTCCCCTAGAACTTAGAACTACTTAAACCTAACTAACCTAAGGACATCACAAACATCCATGCCCGAGGCAGGATTCGAACCTGCGACCGTAGCGGTCTTGCGGCTCCAGACTGCAGCGCCTTTAACCGCACGGCCACTTCGGCCGGCCTAACATCGAGGTTTGCCAGCACAGTAAAATATAAACTTTTCTAAGGGGAAGTTTCAACCACGCCAGGCTAAAGTTTCTTGAGAGGCCCGAACCCGCGAAAAATGCTTGCACTGAAATTCCCTTTTAATACGTGGATATAATTTCAATTTGACAATACGTTTTCACAGATTCTTCAGCGCACTGTTTTCCTGCAAAATTTCAGGGAATATGCAGCTCAATATGGCACGCGTTGATGGGTAAAACAGCCGAATTACAATATTTTGGGGAATTCCTAAGGTATCAGCATGAAATTTAAATTTGACTGTTAGCCACAAAATAGCTTCTACCTGGTTCAAACTTTCGACACAGAGTTCCTCAATCCCCTGAACCAAAAGAATCATCGCGTTACACAGTTTACAGAAGGAATCCCAGCTGGCCCCTTCACAGCACCTATGACACTACTTTTTCCGACAGGTAACAGTCCGAGAGAAGACTTCTGCTCCCTACTCATTGCACCTAAGTCCTCTCACCCGTGGCAGCCAGCGCTACCTTGTAAGTCTCGCACTAGCTGGACTTTCTTAAACTACTCAGCACTAAGTTCGAATTGCTGGATATCACCTAAACGGTTACCCCCACAAACAAGCTGCTCCTGAAACCGTAAATTTGGTTACCGATGGGTAGGCTACTTTCCAAAATTTCAACGATGTGAGGTAAGATTGTTATAGCAGAGGTGAAATTAACTAGCACGATACGTACCTCGCCAACGTTGCGAATACCGATAAACAATGGTCTGTCTAAACCATCGAGCAAGCGGGCCCCTAGTTCCGTAACCCTTCCATCAACCTGAAGGCAGAGTATTCTGAGCCCGTAAGCTAAATGTTCCTTTTTAAAAAGGGACAACCCAGTATAGCCATGAGACTACATGATCAGCAGTAAGTATCTGGAGAAACCAATTCCGTTAGTGCCAATATACGACACAACAAATCAAATTAAAACTCAAATAGAAAGAAACAACCAGTGGTAAATAATGTTACGAGCACAAGCCCCCGAAATCCATTGTACCAGGAGAACTCTCACTCTGAATTACCATTCATGTGGAGGCCAGGAGCTCAGAGTAAATTACGGGAAAGAACTGGACCGGCTTTCGGGAAAACATAATTTACCACTCGGAAAACATTTATTACAACAGATTATAAAGTGTCAATTTCCAGTTTCACATTAATCAAACTTTCGTCATATATTAAACCGCTATTGCCGCTTAATGGATTTAAAATAGTGTGTCTAAAAAATTCTTTAATAATTTAAAAAACAAGGCCATAGCTCCCATGAGTGAAACTTGAACAAGAAATACAGTGTAGTCTAATTCTGAATTTTACAAAATTGTTCAAATGGCTCTGAGCACTATGGGATTTAACTTCTGACGTCATCAGTCCCCTAGAACTTAGAACTAATTAAACCTAACTAACCTAAGGACATCACACACATCTATGCCCGAGGCAGGAATCGAACCTGCGACCGTAGCGGTCGCGCGGTTCCAGACTGTAGCGCCTAGAACCGATCGGCCACTCCGGCCAGCCTCTGAATTTAACACATTTAGGAAAAGGATAAGAAACTAACAATGCCAATATGAAGCGTAATTATTCGAATCTACAAACAGGATCTCGACTAACATGAAACCAGAAATAGGATGCGTAACGAGGACCATTACTTATGCTTGGATCCCCATTGACATACTGCATTCAAATCTAAAAACCCCTTTAACCAAAGACTAGGTCAGTGCCAGACAACAAACCTTTAAAAAAAATTTACAAATCAAGAAACGGGCAATTACAGCTCTTCGAGAATTTAGATCTGGCCAGTGCCCAGATGACAAAATTTAAGAAAAAATAACAATCTGGGCAACGGCCGTTTACGGCCCTACAAAATTTTAATCCAACACAGTGAAACTCTTAAAGTCACATTAATTATAACTCTAGATAGGATGGGCTCTGCAGCCTGTCACTACCGCTACTCATCCCCTAATTTTTAAAGAATAAAACAAAAGATTACAGGCGGCAGAAGACAGTTACAAAGTTATATGTTTCCTTGCTATGTGACGTGATACAGGACGCGGCAGGCTCGGCGAAGACGATGTCGGCAGTGATTCACCCAGGAAGAATGCCCACATGCGAACTATGTGGGCAACAGTTTCGACCTCTTTAGTGAGGAGCAAGCGGTAGGTTCCCACACTGGCTGGCAGAGGCGGTTGGCCATCGGGCGCCTCCAGAGCCAGACGAATGAGGTGCGGATGGAACAAACTAAGGGAATGTCAAAGTCGGGACACCGCTAGCCCCTTCCACAATCTCCCATAATCGGTTGTTCCGCCAGGAAAGGGTTCCCTTAGCGGTCCCGACATCCAGCAAAGTAAACAGTTCTCTGAAAACGGAACCATCAGTCATTTACATGATTTTAAATGCTTTTCCTCTGTCATACTTACTGCTGACCATGTGCTTATTTGATCAGGCATTGCAGTCCCTTCATACTACTCAGCAGTGCGAGGCAATATAAAGGGACAGGAAACAACCCAGACAAGCCTATCTAACGTCCTTAACCAGCTCCAAGCTCCACTGAGCCGACGGACAGCACAGTGGATTATGATAACCCAAAGACCAAAGCACTTAATTAATCCGGTTCTCCGAAACGTTAGACTCTCCGTACATTAGTTTACACAAACTGAATCCTCAAATTAGTGGAAAAGGACTTTAAGATACAAGTGAAATAAATTTTGTCGCTCAAGGAACACACAGGGCCCAGATCGGTACAGTAAGGTGCACTCTGGAATAACGTCGGAGAACCGCCGTGTCATCAGGTCTCGTACCAAACCACGACCAACGTGGCCAAACCTGGGACCCATTAAGTGCATAACTCCGAGCGGAGCCGAATACATCATGCCGTTGAAGGTGGGTTTTCAATGTTAAGTATATGTTCACCTTATGTAAACAGATGTGCTACTGTGTACTGTGTTTTTGTGATGTACCAAGCATCTGTGAGCTGTATGTGTACGACATGGCCATCTGCGTAAGGCGCATTACGTTTTTAAATATTTTAAGTATGACAAATCTTTTACAATGTGCTGTTTCTTATCCTCATGACAACTTGGCATGAACACGTTTCATAACAAAAAGATTTTTTAACACCTAAAGGTGACAGCAAAGTCTGTCGAAAACGATTTAAACAAAGAAGCATTTATGCAATCTTGGCTTTAGAATAATTTTGGGAATTCCACATTTCTGCCGAAACAACCGAGAAAATGCGTCTGGCGATTCTTAGGAGGGACACACTTTACATAATTTGGTGCTGCAACTTGATCGGTTTAGCTTTGCTTGGATGCTATTATATCGCGACATCTGCTATGTTAAAGTCAATGATTTGCAGCTCATCGAAATCTGAAAATATGTGATATATGAACGACTTGAATCTCGCGGAGACGAAATGAAATAATACACTGAAGCACCAAAGAAACTGACGCACACATGCTTATTAAAGTACAGAGATATGTAGCCAGGCAGAGTACGGCGCTGCGGTCGGCAACGCCTATGTAAGAAAAGTAGTGTCTGGCGAAGTTGTTAGATTGGTTATTACTACTACAGTGGCAGGTTATCAAGATTTGAGTTTGAACGTGGTGTTTAGTCGGCGCACGGGCGATGAGTCACACCATCTCCGAGATAGCCATGAAGCGGGGATTTTACCGTACGTCCATTTCACGAGTGAACTGTGAATATCAGGAATCCGGTAATACATAAAATCTCCGACATCTCTGAGAACCAATGACGACCGAAGAGAATCGTTCAACGTGACAGAAGCGCAGCCCTTTCACAAATTGCTGCAGATTTCAGTGCTGCACCATCAACAACTGTCAGCGTGCGAACCATTCAATGAAACGTCATCGATATGGGCTTTAGGAGCCGGAGGCCCACTCGTGCGCCCTTGATAACTGCACGACACGAAGCTTTACGTCTAGCATCGTCCCGTCAACACCGACATTGGACTGTCGATGACTGGACACATGTTGCCTGGTTGTACGAGTCTCGTTTGAAATTATTTCGAGCGGACGGACGTGTACGGATATGGAGATAATCTCATGAATCCATGGACCCTGAGTATCAGCGGGGGACTGTTCAAGCTGGTGGAGGCTCTGTAATGATATGGGGCTGTGCAGTTGGTGTGATATAGGACCCCTGATACATCTAGATACGACTGTGACAGGTGACCCGTACGTAAACATCATGGCTGATGATCTGCAGCCATTTGTGTTCATTGTGTATTCCGACGGATCTGACCAGTTCCACCAGGACAATGCGACACCCCCGCACGTCAAGTATTGCTACAGAGTGGCTCCAGGAACACTCTTCTGTGTTTAAACACTTCCGGTGGCCACCAAGCTTCCCAGGCATGAACATTATTGAGCATATCTGGAAAGCCTTGCAACGTCTGTTCAGAAGAGATCTCTACCCCCTCGTAGTCTTTCGGATTTATGGACAACCCTGCAGGATTCATGGTGTCAGTTCGTTCCAGCATGCCACGTCGTGTTACGGCAGTTTTGCATATTCGCTGGGGCCCTACACGATATTAGGCAGGCGTACCAGTTTCCTTGGCTCTTAAGTTTAGATGTCTGTCCAGCGTTAACGCTCTGGTATAATTTTATTTCAGCGACTTTCATTTGAAATTGTTCATTAAAATGTTATTGCTTTGCATGAAGTGGAGTGTAGCAGACAACATTATTGACTGTGTCATACATTATTTAAGAACTACTCATTGTGAAACAGCACTTACGAAAATGAACCAAATAATCCATCACACATATTTTACCACGACATTTTTTTCTTAAGTTTATGAAGACATTTGAGGCCAAGTCAATCTCATAATTACTGTTTCAGTATCCAAGAGTAGTCAATTATACCAGTTCCGGTTTCGAAAAGAAAGAAAGGAAGAAGGTTGGAGTTTAGGTGCTCTTGATCTCCAATATGACCATGAGACGGAGGGATCTGAAATGTGTAATATAATGGGCTAGGTATGAGAAAACGTATTCACCTTAAAAGCTGACATAAAAACAATGTAGTCATAAAATGAAATGATGTGTTACCAGATAACGCGAGGAGAAGGTATACGGAGCTGCCTGAGTACCAGCTGGTGCCTGTCACCAACGGTTGTCGGAGCTTCCGCTTTATGAGGCTTAATCTTCGCTAGCTAGTCAGCAGTTGATGACAGGCGTCAGATGGTACTCACAGAAGCGCTGTCATAGGGTTACAAGATATTTGATTTTATATTTTTTGAAGTGCGCCGTGGAGACTGAGGGATGAGTAGCGGTAGTGAGAGGCTGTAGAGCCGAAGGCAAACACTGCAAATGGCTTGAATTTGACTTCAGTACATGGTGTAGTGAGACTGGCACGCCTGCCCTCGTTGTCCCTGGCTGGGGGTGAAGAACAGGCAGCAGATACTGCCCGGAGAGCCTGACCTGGCACACTTTGTTGCTTAGGCTGGCAGCCTTTAGCCGTTAATGTCAGCAGCACTTCGTATTGTACTGCAGCAGCGTCCCACTTGGGAAACTACTACTCGGATCCGCACGTGGCCACGGTGGCAAAGTGTGGAGTCTACTGGGCGCGGTGTACAACCTGCTGTCTTCGGACGGCAGTCGGATGACGGCTGGCTCTGTAGCGGCAAGTCCCATTAGGAGGTCACCACCTGCTACAGCAGTTGTCGCGGGGCTGTGGTACCAAGTTCCATGAAAAGTGCAAGACGACAGGCGCAGCCTGGTCTCGAACTCGTGCGTCCCTTTGGCGTCGTTGGGGTGCTGTTGGTTCCGACAACGACAAATGACCCTGCCATAAAATACAGTGAGCATTTGTTTCACTAAGGCCCGTCGCCCAGTCACGTTTCCATAACAAGAGGCTCGTTCTGGTGAGGTGATACCAAACCACTTCCGCTCGTGGTCTAGTGTCTAGCGTTTAGCGTTGCTGTCTCTGGGTCCCGGGGTCCCGGGTTCGAGTTCCGGCCGGGTATAGGATTTTCGCAGCCCAGGGACTGCGTGTATGTGCTGTCCTCATTAGTTCATCATCATCATCATTTGTGACAGTGGCTCGATTGTACTGTGAAAACAAAATTGGACTGTGTAGAAATTGGGACTTGAGACGGGCTCTGATGACTGCGCAGTTGACCGCTCCACAGACTAAACAACATCATCACCACACCAGTTGCTACACGGCTACTGTTGTGCAGCGCCGTCTGCCGTTAAACTCCACTGTCCTAGCTTTGCAATTCACTGGTGCTTCTGTTATTGCGACCCATATGTCGCACTGGCGACTTCCAACTCGCCACTGGTTACGCAGCACTCTGCGGCGACTTCTATTTACTTTCCCTCCAGACTTATAATTTTTGTCCGAAGAATGGACTACGACACTACACTGTATTGCTTTTGTATTAGTTTTAAGTTAAACATGTTTAGTTATACCTAGCCAATATAAGTACATTTCGGAGCCACTTGTCTGAAGGTGGTAACTTACAATGTTGTAGTTCCTAAATGTGTTGTGTTGCGGTCATCGGTCCAGAGGCTGGTTTGATGCAGCTCTCCGTGCTACTCTATCCTGTGCAAGGCTCTTCATCTCCGAGTAACTACGCAACGTACATCTCTCTGAATCTGCTTAGTGTATTAATCTCTTTGTCTCCCTCTACCGGCCGGGATGGCCGAGCGGTTCTAGGCGCTACAGTCTGGTACCGCGCGACCGCTACGGTGGCAGGTTCGAATCCTGCCTCGGGCATGGATGTGTGTGACGTCCTTAGGTTAGTTAGGTTTAAGTAGTTGTAAGTTCTAGGGGACTGATGACCTCAGAAGTTAAGTCCCATAGCGCTCAGAGCCATTTGAACCATTTGTCTCCCTCTACGAATTTTACTCTCCACGTTCCCGTCCAGTACTAAATTGTTGATCCCTTGATGTCTCAGAACGTGTCCTACTAACCGATTCCTTCATCTAGTAAAGTTGTGCAACAAATTCCTAAATAATATTAAAAAATATTGTACCTCCTTTCAGTATTCATTTACTATTTTACGTTTTGTTTTTATGATCTCTGTTGAACATTAACTGTTTATTTTGTCTCCAGGCAGCGTCTGTCTTTTTTTATACGTCGCCTCTCAGTTTGCCGTACGTAAATATCACTATTCCTGTAACACGGATAAGGCTCCGGCAGTCAGGGACGTTTTTATATCTTCGGTAATGTATGAGGCGCCGCAGCCGCCGGGGCATTGCTGCGCTATTTCCGAGTACAGCCGGGGAAGGGCGGAGACTGCGGGGTGCTGACAGAAGTGGTTGGGGCAGGCGGGGGAGAAAGGGGGGGAGGGTCCCTGCCGACCGGATATAGGCGGCGCGCGCGGCGGCGCTGACTGCCGGCGCCGTAAACAGTGGCCGGCGCTGATCGCGGCCCGCCGGCCGGCTGTAAACACGGCGGTAAATCGCGACCGGAGCCGCGCCGCGCCGCGCGACGGAGGCAGCCCGCAACACGGGCCTCTCGCCGGCGCCGCCGCGATAAATACGACAGGTGCTCCGCCAGCGGCGGCAACCCGTGCGTCACGACGGCCTTCCGCGTTCCTGCGACACACGTCCAGCGCCCCCGCTCCTACTGGCCCTACACTCGGATGACACAGCTGTCTACACCCGTAGCGGATGGGCCCTAATCATGCACCACCGACTACGAGACGCATGCCGCGACATTGAGAACTGGTCAACGCACAGAAGAGCCAAGCCGTTATCTTTGCACGGAAGCGATCCATCCTGGTGCCAGCGCTCCAGCTGTTTGGAGAAGAGATGAAATCGAAACGCACGGCTACTTACCTGGGAGTCATAATGGATGCGAAACTCACATGGCTACAACAGATCACTGCCGTTCCCAGCAAAATTGATCAGCGCTTGGGGGATCTCTACCCCCTCCTCAACGAGCACTCGACACCCTCCAGTGACAATGGACTGCGTATATACCGCCTGTTCATCCGCCCCATCATGGAGTACGCCTGCACGGTACGGGGAAATGCTGCCACCAAGCATCTGTCGAGACTACAAGCACTGCAAAACAAGGCACTACGAAGAATCATGCACGTCCACTCGCAGTTCCCTACGAGATATCTTCGTGAACTCACACCGGAATCAGAAGTTCTCCAACGTTTCAAATAAGTTACCAAGAGATTCTACGACAAGAAGGAAGAAGCCGGAAATCCGCTAATCCTGAACCTTGGTGCCCCTAATGACGACAGGGCTATATATAAACTCCCGTAGCTCTGCTGCAACGATGAATGCCCCAGCAGAACTACATGATGACATACAAATTCCGCAGTAGATGACAGATACACTCCACTAATGAAGATGACATAATTCCAACCCTGATGTTTCCTCTCCCGTAAAACACACAGATTAAGCAGGAAATGCCCACCAGTAAACCCTACATTACCATCAACTGCAGGGTGCTGTCATTCCACGAATGCACTGGATGGGTGCGACGACTGGCAGGCATATCCGTGCAGGGGTCCCACTGGGCTACGTACCGGGTCTACTATTGTAGCCCTCTTCACGCAGATCATCGTTAGCCTTTCTGACTCTGGGAGCCATTAGCTTTATTCCTACGCTTCAGCCGGCCGGTGTGACCGTGCGGTTCTAGGCGCTTCAGTCTGGAACCGCGTGACCGCTACGGTCGCAGGTTCGAATCCTGCCTCGGGCATGGATGTGTGATGTCCTTAGGTTAGTTAGGTTTAAGTAGTTCTAAGTTCTAGGGGACTGATGACCTCAGCAGTTTAGTCCCATAGTGCTCAGAGCCATTTGAACCAAGCCGCGATGGGGTCATCTTCAGGGCAATTAACACTGTAAAGTTATAATAGCAAAATCACGTACCTCATCTACAAGCAATTAGTCAAAGTTACATAAATAAACAGATTTTTATACCCATTTTGTCGATCGCTGGAGTCGTCACCTGCCTGTGCACGGTTGGTAACTATGCATGGTTGGGTCTCTGTATGAGCTTAAATAACGGCCAACAACACGTGGGCAGACGGTAACGCTCTCCACGTTGAGCAACGGTAGCTACATGCTTAACCATAACAACGAACGCCACGCAAAGATGATATTAGAGCAGAGGACTTATACGAAGCGGCTACCACGACGACAGCGTCCCAACCACACAGACTAGGGGGCGCTTGATATACACTATCGCCCACGGCAACGGCGTCCCTACCACAAACGATAGAGGGTTCTACTCTGTCCACAAATGATGCGAAAAATGAAAGGGACAACAGTTACCTGAATTTTAAGTAATTGTAAATTTCTCAAAATTTAATTAGTTATAATAGTTATTTATTATTTATTATCTTTTATATTACAACTGGAACAAACTTTAAAATTTACCATGCATATTTAGCAACCGTGCACAGGCAGGGTGACGACGCCAGCGAGTGACCAAATGGATATAAAATTCTTTTTATTTATCTAACTTTGACTAATTGCTTGTAGGGGACGTACATGATTACTTACTAATATTTTAACTTTACAGTGTAAATTGCCCTGAAGATGACCCAATCGCGGGTTGAAACCAGTTGGCGGCAAAATAAATAATGCTATTGTGACTGTCATGTTGAATAATTGACCAACAACATGCTCCCATAAGTACACCTATCGTGAGAAACTGCGCCGACAAAATACGAGGGGCCTTCAGTAAGTGATGCAACACATCTTTTCATGGCCAGTTTCGGTTGAAATAATGTGGCACTTGTCGTGGGACTTCGTAGAATATTGCCGCTTCAGTCTCTGTAATTTTAACAAGTTGCGGTAGGTGGAGGTGCTATACGCAGGCCTCAAACTGACGTCTGTAACAGGGGTGCATTCCAAGGCAGAGCTGTCAATGAGTTTCTTTTGGTGGGAATCCAGGCCATCGCAGATAGTAATAACTGCTTGCAGAATGCTTTCGGAGGGGTGGCAGTGAACAAAAGCAGGGTTAGCCATTGGTCAAAGCGTTTGTCATAAACAAGATTGCACAAATCTGTTCGATCTCCCGCATGCTGGTTGGCCGCATACAGCTGTGACTCTTTCTGTGTTGGAACGTGCGAACACTCTTATTCGAGGTGATCCACGGATCACAACGAAACACCTCGTTGCAGAAGAAGACCGCTTGCACCGTGGCCGAAACGTTGGTTTTTCTCCAGCAGCAGTAGTTTTTTTTACATTATGACGCGGTACCATACCCCGAAAACTTTTATGTCGAATGACTTTGGCCGTGGAAGCCTACGCAATTATATTAGCTTTCACCTATTTGGCACAATGAAGGATGCACTCCGCTGCAAGTAGTACATGGGTAATAGGAAGCTTATTGATGCAGCAAGACGTTGGCTGCCTTGTCGACCAGTAGAGTTGTACCATGTGGGCATAGAGGCCCTTTGAGTAAGCGTGCCTGAGGCTGTCGTACAGAACGTGAAAAATAAGATTTTGCAACCAAAAGAGTGGAAAATAATGTGGGTATTGGAATGCTGAAGAAAAGTGTTGCATTATGTATTGAACGACGCTCGTAGGTGGTAAAATGAACGACTGCAGTAAGAGAAGGTGGAGGAATTACCGTAGGGCCAGTGCGGAAAAACTCAAATTTTCATTAATTAATTGTTAGAGGAAAGTTCCCTAAACTTGACCTTCCCTCCCTAAAGCGGACCCCGTGGTTCTCAGATCTGCATTCTCCTGAACACAAGTGCCACGAAGTGTAAATGCTAGCTTTGGTTTCTACCACCCCGAGGCAAAATGCACAATTCGCCCGCTTCACTTGTTGCTTATCAGTTATCGCAACAGAAAACTTTTTACATTGTGCTACATTTTTCGTTATTGCTCCTAGATATTTGCAGGGACAATGGTCAGCGGTGAGTCCCGAACAAAGCCTGATCTCGACCCGTTTGACAGACGTGTTTGTGATCGTCCATTTTCAGCACACATTCTCGAAGAGCTCTCAAGGTCTCTGACTGAACAGTGGGAACGGGCACCACAGTATGATCTCCAGAACATGCTACGCTCATGGAGGAGCTCTCGATGCTTGGTGAAAAACATCGACGATGAGATGAATGATGATTCCCACTTTGTTTTCGATACCTGTCGGACATTTCAGTTGTCGTTACGTGTATTAAAGAGGATGTAATGATGTTTTGCTGTGTACTTACTTTTTTAACGATAAAGGTGTAATTTTGTGACGTACCCAGCCCTAAGTTATTGCTTACTGGAGTACATCAGACACCAAAAATCATGTTCCCTTAATACTTTTGAGCAGTGTATATGTGTTCATGAATAGTAATTTTCAGAGTTAGTAATAATAACTAAACCATTTTATTTTTTACATTTTGCCAAAAATTTGTCTGGTGCACAAAATGTAGGCTGCTGTTGCGTAAACTGCAGCCGCTTCGGTTGCTTAAATCGGACGCCATGCTTTTTCATGTTTAATGTCTGCCTGCATTAACACATGCCTCAGTTCCCTTGGAAGTCTATTTCTGATTGAAAGAAGCTATTGGAGAAAGTTGATCAAAGGCAGTGTAATCCTTATGATGTTTATAGCAATTAATGCAGTTCAGGAAAAGGTGGTTTGGAAGAAGGCTGGTAAATAGTTTAATGTTCCAAAAACAACACTTATGAAGTAGTCCAACATGAACTACAGTACGTCAGAGGAAGGAGCAGAAACCAAATAGGCCGACCTACAAAGATCTTGAACAAGAGCTGGTTTAATATTGTCTTACCATGGAAATTTCTTTCTTTGGGCTTAAATGACTTGTGAACCGTGACCGTACAAGTCAACATTGGCAGTTCAGTTAGCAGTTCTCAAACGTCACTAAACGAAACTGTCAGAAAGCATGCTGCAAGGACGTGATACAGCATTTTTCTAGCATTCACGAAAAGAAATACACTTAAGTCCTGCAATCCTCTGGAGGACGTCACTGTAACGGAAACTGGAATCTAAGGAGCGGTGGTCCTGGGCTGAGAGACGTGTACACACGTCATTTATTTCTCCAAATAACTGAAATACCCATTCCAAGCGGGTGTGTACACAGTTCCCAACTATGAACATGCTATTATCCTACAAAATGTCGAAATACCCTCCAACAAAATTAAACATTAGCACAATTCCTAAAACTCAAATACGAAACTTAACACTTTTCATAACACAAGCCTGCAGCTTTAGTTTTACGTTTTATACGTGAGAATGGGTTTTATACTTCTATGTAGGTTTTAGCGCATGTCCTTTGTCTCTCTGTGTCCTCCACTCTAGTGCTTTAAGGGTGGAGGTTTTAATGTGTTGCCGAGTGGCTGGCTTTCCCTTTTCATTCTCATGGTTGGCCAGCCACTGTAATCTGCTTTCATGTTTTACTCCCTTCTGTTTCTAGCGTCTCTGTTGTTTTCTTGTCCTCTTCTGCTCGTTTTAGAATTCGTTACCTTCCCTTCGTTCTTGTGGCTTTTCCTTTCGTTCCGTTTTGTGTTACATATTTCGTCCTTTTTATTCTCAGCCTTGTGGCATTGTTTTATTAGGAACAAGGGACTGATGATCTCGTAGTTTGGTCCCATCTCTCTTAATCCAACCAACCAACACAAACCTGGCAGATGCAGGTTGGTCAAGCTCCAGATACAACATTTTCAAATTAATGTCTTTAAATGATTACACAAGGTATTCGCCCAAACATCTCAGTCCACACAAAAACACAAGTGCTGTTCAAGTTCTAGTTTCAATTACGATTTCAGTAAGCTCCAAGGTTGAAGGTAACCTGTGCATAACGCAGCTAACTGTTAATTCCACAATTCTAAAAACAACCAGTTCGCTGCCAAGCGTGTCCGATTGGCGCTTGTGTTAAGAATACTCATTACAAAATAGCAATGGCTGGCAATAGATTACGTAAATGATCATTTACTGCCAAGGTGGGGGGCGGGGGAGGGCATTAAGGTATGTGGTACACGAATGACTTTAAGCTCTACTAGTCAAGAAAAGAAGATAATAAGCAACTGAAGGAGTCTGCTCTCCTATGATTAACCACCAAAAGCAAGCGTCAACACAGGATTCAGACACGCCAATAGACGGCCAGCCCTGCACAAAGCAGATGTTGCACATCTCTTTAACTATATCAACAAGAACATTGTCTTGGAAACTGCTCCTCGGCTGCGAAACTCTTCAGTACAAACACGCCTCACTGGTTAACAGCGCAGCAAAATTCACAACGGGTTAAATCACCAATAGTTAGCGACAGCAGGAGAGAGAACAGAAACATATGGACGTCCACACAACACCCATAGACTTTGACCCTTTCTGACTACGGATCGAAGCATCAGTACTTAAGGCCACAGAATACATGGTTGTGTCCTTTTTATTCGGAATCCTCCGCCGCACCAACTCACTCAGACTGGTATCCAAAACAAAATGCTCGATGGCTGCCAGTCCAGCAGGTGAAATCCAAACACCTCCGTGTCGCCAAACGCCAGGTTGCTCTGCATGCGTTCCGTCCTCGCAGGCGATGTCGACCTTTCACTCACTGACCACCGGGAGGCAGCACCACTTCCTACGCATGTCGCACCCACCGATTCCAGCCAGTGTAGAAGCGCTACTAGGCGTAACGGCGGCCCAAGTGTTCGCTTTAACGATGCGCTCTTCCTGCGCTGCGGTGGGCAGCGAGAGTCACGGTCGAGCGCGTGGTGACGGCTAGTACCGACACGCCTGTATTATAATAATAAAAATAAAACCTCCTCCCGAACAGGCAGGAAGACCTAACGGTACCCACCGGCCGCCGTGTCATCCTCAGCCCACAGGTGTCACTGGAAGCGGATATGGAGGGGCATGTGGTCAGCACTCCGCTCTCCCAGCGGTATGTCAGTTTACGAGACCGAGGCCGGTACTTCTCGATCAAGTAGCTCCTCAGTTTGCCTCACAAGGGCTGAGCGCACGCACTTACCAACAGCGGTCTTCAGAACGCATGGTCACCAATCCAGGTGCTAGCCCAGCCCGACAGTGCTTAACTTCGGTGATCTGAGGGGAACCTGTGCTGCCACTGCGGCAAGGCAGTTGGCTACGGCTGTATCATACCTGCTTTGAATTAGATTATGTGCCTCTAATACAATACCTTCTTCTACTGTCATTACTCTTATTAACGCCACATTTAGCGCCATTATATTATTATTATTAGAATATTATTATTAATACTGTTGTGATTATTAAGGGCTGCAGCTGCGGCAGCGCCAGTAATTCCAGTATTAACGTGTTAGTTCATAGTCAGTATAATTTATTCATTCTGAAGGCTCTTCGGGTTTGCTGACGAATCCTAAAATCAATTTGACTCGATATTTCGGCGATCCAACTGGTCGCCATCTTCAGGAGAATGCTGCTTATGCTGATGAGTCCCGCTGAGAACTGAGAATTATTTTAGGATCCGGCAGCAAACCCGTAAAGCGTACGTAGTCGCATAATTTATTCACACCACCACTCCAGACACTCTGATACTATTTATCATAATGAAAGCGTTACTTTGTTAGGTAACTCTGATGTATACGGTGCGTGGTCAGATGTGAGTGAGGTCCTTATGGCTTTCAGTAGATCAGGCTAAATAAACAAGTAAGAAATTAAAAAGTAGCCCATCACGGCACCAGTACCGTATATCCAGACCTATGGTGCACTTTAATGTGGCAGCTTGCAACAGAAAGAACAAGTAGAAAGCGAAGATAAACGTCATGAGAGCAGAAGTGAAATGGACGACGACCCCAAGACTGGACTGATTTATTCTGTGTTGTGTCCGACTTCTTGGACACTGAGGCTCCTGGAAATAAAACAGTTAACTAGAACACTATAAATAAGTCATATTTTATTAATTGCAACAAGACTTACCTTTGCTCGCCAGGCTCGGCCATGGCTGTGAAACTGCTCACGTGGACTTATTTTTTGGCACACATTAAATGATCGACGACTACTGAGTGGCAAATTGATACAAATTTAAAACGGCCCTACTGTGGCTTCCCTACAGTCACTACGAAACCCAGTTGTTGATATACGATATTGAAGTGTCTGTGTAATTCTGATGACGATGTACTGCAGCGACCACAGCCGTTACCAAGAACATCAGAGGAATTCGCAATTGCGAATAATGACTACCATCGGCTGTAGAATGGAATGATGAAAATGAAAAGAGACTCGAACCCGGATTTCCCACTTATCGCGAGCGGTCGCCTTTCCATTTTTTTAAAGGAAGGTAGGAGGAGCAGAAACCTTTATTATTCATAAAATACACATTATAACTGTCCTGGAGGGAACATCGCTGCCGTCCTACCATGCAGCATGAAATAACAACAAAGTCAAAGTGGGGCCACCTCTGGCACCCTAAAGAAAAGTATTTATAGATAAGAAAACAAAATTGAAGTACATCCCACTGCTAACTGTGCAAGCGTTAGTTTTTCCTAGGTCGCATACTCGCATAGTTGTCCTTAGCTGATCATTTTACTTCATCGGTTTCACAAAGACAGCACCGCCGCTCATCTTTGCGCGCCCGGAATACCCCAAGTATATGGAGGGTCCGCAGAAACCGTTACTAGGAAACTGGCATTTCAATCCTTGTATTGCCAGTATTCCAGTATGTTCAGACGTGTGTCTCTATAGATGTAATGGACAATCATATCTGTGATCCACGCCACTGAGTTTGTCGTTTTGGCTATCCGTGAACTTCACAAGGCCAGACCCAAACTTCCATACGTCATCAACCATGTGTCTACGATCTGTACTCGCACATCCATTATGTGTATTCCCGCACAGATCAGACGCTGCAGTCCATGGTCATCAGAATTACACAGGGACTGCAACATCATATTTATCTGTCGATACCGGGCATGTGACTGTCAAAGCACAACGTCTTGATGGAGCCTGAGGCGGGAGGTCCACTGCTAGTCTGCCATTCTTTGCCATACCTGTGCCAACACTGCAAAAATGAGGCGCATCTACGGCATGCCATAATCGGCCGTTGGTCCCTTGCCACAGTCGTCGTCAGTACTGCTTGATCCCTATACATCATCTTTACTTGATAGTTCTTTGTTTGGGGATTTTGTCTGCACTTCTGCTGGAAACAAATATGACGGCGACCCCTTGAAACGTTCTTTTCGTCGCAGTTTCTGAACATCTGTTGCGTTACGCAAAGTGCCGCTTTCGACTGCGGCCAAGAACTAGTGCCTCTGTTTTTATTCGTTTGTTTTGTTTCAGGTAAAGCTCTTTCCACCTGATGCAATAATGTCATACGATGATAGAGACAGGACATCTGTGAGACATCATTACAAAATAATAAACACAGCGTAATTGAACGGTTGTGCAAGATATTTTGTCTACAATGTACATTAATCTGACTACGGAAGTGCATTCGGGGTCACAAACCTTTAATATAAAATCTGTGTACAGAGTTTACAATACGATACCGACGAATTTCGGCGGGTTGTAGAGGGTTTGGTGGGGAACTAATTACGGGTCGGTACCCGTGTCCGGAAATGTTGTTCAACGACGGTTCAGAGAGGCGAAATTAAAAGCGCCGACGAGTACCGTTAGGCCACCCCCTCCGCTGGCGAACGTGACCTTGCACGTTGACGACCATTCGCGGAAACTGTCGCATTGATTATTGTTGTAAAGTGATGTTTGTTTTTTCATTATTTTTATGTTACACGTCAAGTTCCGTAGAAGTAAACCGAGGAGAAAATCTCCAAGCTCGTGTAACGTGTCAGTACATGAAATTACAAATAAAAGTAATAACAAATAAAATAAAATAATTATGAACGGTAAAAAACAAGCCATAAGTTTATGTAAACGCAATCAAGAATATAACACAGGAATCAGCTTAATTTTTCAAGGAACTCCTTGACGCAAAAGAAGGAGTGACGCGTAAGGAAACTCTTCAGTTTCGATTTGAAAGCGCGTGGATCGCTACTAAGATCTTTGAATTGGTATGGTAGCTTATTGAAAAATGAATGCAGCATTCATGAACCATGGACCTTGCCGTTGGTGGGGAGGCTTGCGTGACTCAGCGACACAGATAGCCGTACCGTAGGTGCAATCACAGCGAAGGGGTATCTGTTGAGAGCCCAGACAAACGTGTGGTTCCTGAAGAGGGGCAGCAGCCTTTTCAGTAGTTGCAGGGGCAACAGTCTGGATTATTGACTGATCTGGCCTTGTAACACTAACCAAAACGGCCTTGCTGTGCTGGTACTGCGACCGGCTGAAAGCAAGGGGAAACTACGGCCGTAATTTTTCCCGAGGGCATGCAGCTTTACTGTATGGTTAAATGATGATGGCGTCCTCTTGGGTAAAACATTCCGGAGGTAAAATAGTCCCCCATTCGGATCTCCGGGCGGGGACTACTCGAGAGGATTCCGTTATCAGGAAAAAGATAACTGTCGTTCTACGGATCGGAGCGTGGAATGTCAGATCCCTTAATCGGGCAGGTAGGTTAGAAAATTTAAAAAGGGAAATGGATAGGTTAAAGTTAGATATAGTGGGAATTAGTGAAGTTCGGTGGCAGGAGGAACAAGACTTCTGGTCAGGTGAATACAGGGTTATAAACGCAAAATCAAATAGGGGTAATGCAGGAGTAGGTTTAATAATGAATGGGAAAATAGGAATGCGGATAAGCTACTACAAACAGCATAGTGAACGCATTATTGTGGCCAAGATAGATACGAAGCCCACGCCTACCACAGTGGTACAAGTTTATATACCAACTGCACCATAAATCATTTGTTGGAAGATGTATTCCAATCTCTGGTTCAAATGGTTCAAACGGCTCTGAGCACTATGGGACTTACCATAGCAGGTCATTAGTCCCCTAGAACTTAGAACTACTTAAACCTAACTAACCTAAGGACATCACACACATCCATGCCCGACACAGGATTCGAACCTGCTACCGTAGCGCTCGCGTGGTTCCAGGCTGAAGCTCCTAGAACCGCTCGGCTACCAGCGGCCGGCAATCTCTGGTTCCCCTGTAGTTTTTAAGCCTTATTATTTCTTCTGATACCATGGGCGTTATTACCAGACGTCTTAACATATGTCCTCTCGTCGTGTCCTTTCTCCTTGTCACTATTTTCCATAGGTTCTTCTTTTTTGCCGATTCATCTGAGAGCCTCCTCTTTCCTTACCTGATCAGTTCTACTGATTTCTGATTTCTTCTGTACCATCACATCTCAATGTCCTAGATTCTCTTTTCTCCGATTTTCCAAGCGTCCACGATTCAGTACCATACAATACTGTACATTCACAGTAATTTATTCTTCATACCTTTATCAGGCTCCTCTCGGCCGGGAATGTCCCCTTTGCCTGCACTATTCTGCTTTTTATGTCCTCCTTGCTTAGTCAGGCATGTGTTATTCAGCGTAGCAGAATTCTTTAACTTCATCAACTTCGCGGTCCCCAATTTGATGTTAAGTTGATCTCTATCTCGTTTCTGCTACTTCTCATCACTTTCCATATTCCGTCAGTAGGTAGTTCATTCCACACACGTCCGGCTATTCTTCTTCATTTTCACTTAGGTTAGCAACGTTTTCAGCGAATGTTATCGTTGCTATCCCTACCCCTTGAATTTTTAACCCACTCTTGAATCTTCCTTTTATTTACGACATTGATTCTTCTGTGTAAACAGGAAATGAAGGGAAGCCATGGCGGAATTGTGAAGAAATGGAAAAACACCTAGCCGTTGGGAGGAGTGCCTCAGCGAACATAAAAACCAAAACAACCTTTGATGAAATTAAGAACAAAGGTGGCAATATTAAAAATGCGATAGCAATATCAAGTGCTGCGGAGAGAGCGGACACGTGGAAAGAGTACACTCAAGGCTTCTACGATGCGGACGACTTGTCTGATGACGTGACTGAGGAACAAATGGGAGTCGAAATGGAAGGCATAGGGGATACAGTGTTAGTCGGTGTTAAACACACCTCAGCAAAACTTGTGATCGAATAAGGGAAGAGTGATAGACAAACACCTCCGGAATTGGACAAACTCAAAATCAAGCGACTAATCAGGTTGGTATGTAGAATCTATGAATTTGGAGACATAACATCAGATTTTAGGGAAAAAATCATCCATCCACCCAATCCCGATGACAGCAAGGGCGTAAACTGTGAGAATGGCAAAATCAACGTAACGGCTCAGTTATCAAAGTTACTAATAAGAGCATCGTACAGAAGTGGTCCCATACTTTGGAAAAACATAATTTAAATTCATCCACGCAGTTTTAGTCAAACTAATTGAAATCAACTTTCGACCAAACGGGTAGAGCTGAGCTTGTGAAGTAGGAAGGGTACTGGGACAAGATACGTTAAGCACTGTTTAAAATTCAAATAAAAAAATAAAGAAACTTGTTTGTTTCACTAAGTACCCAAGGACTAGTAATTTCAAGTCACAGTTACCAACATCGATTGGACTCCAGGCAAACCTTTCTTTCACTTGCAAAAATGTAGCAGTTTATATCTACGCAAGATCTTGCAGTCAAACTAAATCTCAAAAAAAAAAAAAAAAAAAAAAGAAAAGAAAAAAGAACTAAATTTGTTTAGGTAGAATCGACAAAAATTTTAAGACAACAAATATTCGCGATTGTCAACAAATTAAACCCCCTGAAAGGTGCCGGCCAGTGTGGCCGAGCGGTTCTGGGCGCTACAGTCTAGAGCCGCGCGACCGCTACGGTCGCAGGTTCGAATCCTGCCTCGGGCATAGATGTGTGTGATGTCCTTAGGTTAGTTAGGTTTAAGTAGTTCTAAGTTCTAGGGGACTGATGACCTCAGCAGTTAAGTCCCATAGTGCTCAGAGCCATTTGAACCATTTTGAACCCTGAAAGGTAGGAAATGCGATGGCAAGCAGGTCAGCCCCTTTTACAATAAGAAAACATCAAGCGCTTCGTTTCCAAAAGAATTCTTTTGCATGTCGGATCAACTTTAGATCGGCGGGTCGGCTTGTACCAAACGTACCCGCCATCTCTGTGGTTGTTTCGTAGTTTCGCTTTACATCAACACAATTTCCACACATCGTAGTAATATCTCCTGTCACAGAACAGCTTTAAAACACTTGTAATAACAAAGCAACTTAAATAAAATGCCTTGGCCCTTGGTAACGTCAAGCCTGGCATAGTTACTTTACTCAGAGAGAAGGCTAAACTACACAAGGAGCTAGATAAGTTCACTGGCGAACCAGCCGACGATTTTAAATATTAAAAAGAAACACAGTACCTCACTTACTTGATGCAGTTTAAAGCAAGGAATTTAGATCACCAAACGAAAATTACTTAACAAGAAAAGAAGTTGAGTAAACTCAACTCGAATATTTAAATATGAATAAAGAACACCAAAATTGCTTTGTGCACTACGCTCTTTAAATTTCAGGACGTCTTTCCGTCATATTACTCCGTAGGTACAGGAACTATATCTATGTCTGGTAAACAGTGTGGGGAATTTCACACACGTTTGCTTTAGTACGAATGTTTACGGTAGTGTAAGTGCGTACAAAATGTAAAAATTTCACTGCGACCTTCGTTGCTTGTACTGGAATACCATTCCCGTACACATTAGCCACACTACGTGACCCATCTAAAGTTGAGCGCTTTGCACACACTAGGACCAACAAGTTGTTCGACACCCGCTCTCCGGAACAGTGCTTTCAATGGGAAGTAAAGAGGAAGTGCTTTGCTGAAAGTAATATCCACTCGTGTAACAGAGACGAGCTAACAGGTGCGACACTACGTACCCCACTCAGCTTGACTGGACGCAACGAGCACCTACAACCGCCCGTCCGCACAGGATACCACATATAGCGGCTATCCGTCCGTCTAGATGCACTATGGCACCACCTCTTATGTACGCGGGGAAGCACTCACTCTGCGCAGGGAAGCACTCACTCTGCGGTCGTTTTCTCTCTCTCTCTCTCTCTCTCTCTCTCTCTCTCTCTCTCTGTCTCTATCTTCTTCCTCTGTCTGTCTGCCTTCTCTCTAGTGCCACCGTGTGCGCCCTCTTAAGGCTACCCCCGTTAGACTTTCTCTGATATCGGAGATGCGATTTAACGCGGGATATCCAACCCCGATCAGAGCCTAGCTGACACAAGGCCGAGCAAGATCTGTGCTGTTACTACTGTCTCCTGTTACTGTCACTGTCACTGCCACTATCTTGCTCCAGCTCCCTCCTCCCTCTTACTGCTAACGCGTCACTCCTTTTTCTTACTGCTGCTGTCTCTTTTTATTGGCAAAATTCTCTCTCTTCGTCTTTGTCATTGTCATATACCCTTACCCACTTCTACTTTCTCTTCTTCTTTATTCCTCTCACCTAACCCTCCCCCCCCCCCCCCCCCCCACTCCACGGCACTTCTTCACACTTTTCCTAGCATTGTTCTGTTACTCTGAACTATGTTGAACTGCAATTGCGTCCCTCTATTTCTCTCACACTGCCATTTCCTCCTTCGCTCTTTCAATACCACAGAACCACCGCCTATTATCTTCAAGTATTTATTACTTTTCCATCTCTTTGACATTACCACAGTCTTCTCTCTACGCATAAGAAAGCACTAATACGTTCACATGCCAAAATTTTTGGGAAAATTTTTAAAGGTACTGAGGAAGGTAGACTTTTCAGAGTCTTTTAATAAAGGTGTGACAAAGTCTTTTTAACTAGAGAAGATTCGCCTTTTTGGGCTCCGATAGGAGCGGTTCCTTTTCTTTCCCTGCTGCAGAGGAGCTTGTAAGTCATGAAAAAAAAATGGGGATTATTGATGCAGCAAGACGTTGGATCCGAAGCGACCAGTAGAGTAGTACCGTGCAACCATACAAGCTCTTCCAGGAAGGGGGCGTAAGGCCGTCGTGTTTAACGGAGATTATGTTTAGAAAAAACAGTTTTGCAGCCAAAAGACTTGGGAATAATACGGTGTATTGGACTCCTGAAAAAATCTAACCTGCTTTCAGAAAGAAAAGTGTTTCAGTACTAATTGAATTCTCCTCGTCGAACTGGCCAACTAAATACAGTGACAATGACAGATGAAAACATCAATTATTTAAGTTCTACCACAGCTTCAAGACGTATATCTCAAAACAGAAAACCTCAGTCGATAAACAAAGGCAAGACGCAAAACGAAAATTTACCTACGTAACAAGCTATACCCGTGCAACCTGTACAATTGGACACATAAGGAACATATCATTCGAAATAGTCTATGCTATCACACCCTAAAAATTACACTAACGCTCTGAATGTCATTTACAGTGATGCGGTAACCGCATAAGACTTCGTTATAGCCAGCCACAGTCGTAGATAGCGTTGTCAGACAGGGTAGTAGCGACAATGTGCAGTCTGGATGGCGCTGCCTGCACCGAGTTTATCTGCACTCCCTCATGTGTTTCCGTTGGCAGCGAGTGTACATAGCAGAATTTTACAGGTGAGCTTCTAACTGCAAAATGAAATATCAGTGTGCCATGACCTTGGCTTTGACTTACCCATTTCTTCGCAATAGCCCCTATTCCAGGGGTGCTAATCCCGCCGTGTGTGGAGGAAAACTGAGAAGTATAGACGTAGGGACGGACTGATAGTTGTGCCTGGATAGAGCAGTTGGTAACAGCAGTCACCCACGAAAGGTAAGGGTCGCAGCTTCATTTCTCGGTCCGGCACATGGTTTTAGATCTGTCGCTTTGATCCACAATATGGAAGACCTGTAGGTCAGGAATAAGGAAGTTACCGCACAGATCACGAGCTTAAAGTTTAAAGGTTCATGTAGCGCTTCAAGACGCTGGGAAATAGCGTCTTATCTGCACCTAATTTACATCCAGATCTCCGTCTACAGCCGGCCGCTGTGGTCTAGCGGTTCAGGCGCTCAGTCCGGAGCCGCGCAACTGCTACGGTCACAGGTTAGAATCCTGCCTCGGGCATGGATGTGTGTGATGTCCTTAGGTTAGTTAGGTTTACGTAGTTCTAAGTACCAGGGGACTGATGACCGCAGATGTTAAGTCCCATAGTGCTCAGAACCATTTGAACCATTTTTTTCTCCATCTACATCCAAACTCAGCAACCCTCTGCGAAATGCTTGGGAGTGGATAATTGCACTTTTGTACCAATTATTAGAGCTTACTTACGTTTCATTCACTTACAGATCCGAGAACAATGCTTCGTCGAAAGCTTCTGTGCCCGCTGTAGTTTCTTGTTTTCGCGATCGCTTCGAGGATGTATTCCAAGATTCGAACCTTGAAGTTGGTTGTTGAAAGGTCTTAAATAACTTTTCAGGGGTAGGCGTAATATATCACCTAGCATCTGTCAGTTCATTCTTTTCAGCGTTTCTGTGGTACTCTCCGATGAGAGAAATGAAGTTCTGACCATTCATACTGCCTTCTCTTCATCCGGTCAATCCCCCCTAATAGTGCTATTTGGTACGGGAAATACACACATGTGCAATGTTTTAGGCTGTATCGCTCGTTTTGTAAACTATCTTTTTTGAAGGCTGATTGTTTTTTCCTAGTATCCTATCAATGAACAGAAATTTGCCACATGTTTATATAGGATTGAGCCTACGACATCGTTGCACTTCATATCTCTAGAAATAGGTACATCAAATGTTTGTATGGGTTGACCGACTTCACTTATGGCTCGATGATTACAAGCTGTGCTGCTACTGCTGCTGCTTCTGGCGCTATTTCCTCGTCTTTGTTGTTGCATGTGTTTTATACCATATGAGGCACTGGAGGAATGTATCAGTATTTTCAATATCTTTGAATGCAGACAGCAATGATTTCGTTAGAAAGAAGGTCCATATATTTCCATATACCGCTCTTCACTCTTCTGTCTTTCTTTCCACGTCTCTGTTGTTGCATGGGTTTTATACCATATGAGGCGCTGGAGTAATATATCTTTATTTTCAATATCTCTGTAACTAGACAGCAGTGATTTCGTTAGAAAGAAAATCCGTAGATTTCAATATAACGCTGTTCACTCTTTTACCTGTACTTTTCTGCGGTACTTTCTGGTGTTGGAACTAGTGTTGGCATGTTTCGAAAGGTGGCATGTTTTAATGCTAAAGTTTCATTGGGTTGCTTTACAGAAATTATTAACAGATTCAATGAATACTTGTCAAGTTTAGGTGAACTCCATATGGACTAACTGTTCCCGTCAGAAAAGTTATTCTCATTAGTAAGCAATTACACTCATCTAAATCGTATTTAATAATTTGACTGTATATGCTCGTAATTCAAAGTACGTCTGCCTTTCTGTGAGTATAAATGGAGGAAAAAATAGAACAATAATAAAATTAAAGTATTCTTTATGTAACTTCCCACACCTTTCGGCTAGAAGTCATATTTTTGTATAATTTGAGATATAGGTTTTAATATCCACACCAACTTTCTTTCGCAAGCTCAAAGTTTATTAATCATTGAAAGTTTTAAAAACATATTTTAACTTTTAAAGTATTTGGAGCTTGAAGTTGTATAAGAAATGTCTATCATTCTTTCTGTCCTTTCATCTTAATTGCGGATATTTTATGATGGCAGTTTCCGAAACGCCACGATAAAGACATTTTATTTAGTGATGTAAGCGGTAGCTGAGTGGTCAACGTGACAGACTGTCAATCCTAAGGGCTCAAGGACTGGGTGTTGTGTTGTCCTAATCATCATCATTTCATCCCCATCGACGCGCAGGTCGCCGAAGTGGCGTCAAATCGAAAGACCTGCACCAGGCGAACGGTCTACCCGACGGGAGGCCCTAGCCACACGACATTTCCATTCCATTTGCAAAATATTCATAAAGGTTTCGGACTAAACCAAATTTTTTTTATTAATAACAAGTCACATGAATAGTAAATGAAACATCTGTGAAAATTAAGCCGTCTCCAAGCACTGACTTGAGCATTATTGAAGAAGGTAATGAGTGTGCTAAATGCAATGACCAAGCAAAACCTAACACTGTACAGCAATTTAAAAATGTATTTGTCATTTAACTCGTCTTCGTAAATGGAAGTTTTGAAACTGGAGGAGTTTTCTTTACCTTTTACTGGTATCTATACATATTATAAATTAAGGTCGATTGCTGAGATTTTCACTCTGTGTGTGAACACTAATAACAAAAATTCTTGTAGGGAATTTTATACGACTTCCACTAATACACAGACTGATTCATCAGGAAGTTTTGCGCATACAGTTTACAAATATTTCGTGCAAATTTGCTAACCTATGAACAATTAAATTTTCCCCGCCTCTTCTTTTCTGAGCGTGAACGCTAATCTCAGGAATTACGATAGCAGTTTGTCTACGGTTTTCACCAGTGGATAGAATGATATTGTTTATAAAATTTACTACCGCTGCGGCAGACAAGTCTTCCAGCCACTAGCTGCTTAGTGATACCTGTACGAAATCTGGGCGGGTACATACGGGTCGATTCAGAACGGTATCGACAAACTTAGAGAGTTTGTATAGGGTATCGTGAGAAACAAATTCAGGACAGGAACCCGTGTCGGGAAACTTCATCCAACGACGCTACAGAGCCAGCCCATCCTTTCGGCAACAAACGTGACGCTGACGGAGCGTAGATGGAACGACTAGCAATCTAGTTACAATTATATATTAATACCTTTAGCTGCTGACGGCCGTTCATATATATGTGAGTCTCGCGGGAGGCGTGAGCGAGATATTCCCTGCAGGCTCACTATTCTCTGTGCCCTCGGTGACTCCGATGGATAGACCGTCTGCCATGTAAGCAGGAGATCCCGGGTTCGAGTCCCGGTCGCGGTACACATTTACACCTGTTCCTGTTTATATACATCAACGCCCGTCAGCAGCTGAAGGTATTAATATATAATTCTAATTTAGTTCTGGACGGCTGCAGGTCATCAATGGTGTCTGTTCTTTCGGACATGTCCGAAAGAACAGACGCCATATCCGTATAAGTACACGCAGTGTAGTTTGTCATTCAGTGATCTCGACTGATTGCCTCAATCGGCAGTGGAGAAGATGGACCTAAATGCTGCGTAGACAGGCCTTGTCTCATATGAATCTGGTGCTCTGTTGCTCCGGCAGAAGACAGTTTCGCGGGCCCGGATTTCCAACTGCAGTTTATTTTTCTACTGTATACTGAAAATCGGTAGAAAATTTAGAGGGTTCCAGGAGAAAAATAAACTGAAGAGAGAAACCAGTGTCCGAAACCCTCATCCACCGAGGCAACAGAGCATCACGTTCGTAGGAGAAAGGGACCGCCTATGCAGCAGCTAGCTCAATTTTCTCCACTGGGAACAGTGGCAATCAGTCACCATCACTTAACAAGGTTTCGGACGGTAGTCATCTTTTTTTCATTTAACTAAGGCGTTTTAATGTGTTGATCGTAACATGTTGCTCCAGAAGTTGGACTAGTATGGAATACAGGGAACAGCTCACAATTGGTTCACCCCTTATTTTAACAATAGACAGCAAAATGTCATTATTCACATTGTTGGGAACGGCTGTGACCTGGAGTGATTGGGGCACAATCAAAGGGGGGGGGGGGGAGGGGAGGCTGCCCCAGGGATGAGTGCCGGGGCCACTCCTGTTCCTTATTTATATAAATGATATGCCCTCTAGTATTACAGGTTATTCTAAAATGTTTCTGTTTGCTGATGACACTAGTTTGGTAATAAAGAGTGTTGTGTGCATCACCAGCTAGGTTTTAAATTGTGCAGTTCATGACCAAAGTTCATAGCTTGTAGAAAATAAACTAACGGTAAATCGCAGTAAGACACAGTTTTTATAGTTTATAACACACACTTTAACAAAGCCCGACGTTTTAATTTCACAGAATGGGCATATAATTAGTGAAATGAAGAGTTCAAATTTCTAGGTGTTCAGATAGATAGTAAACTGTCGTGGAAAGCCTACGTTCAGGATCTTGTTCATAGACTTAATGCTGCCATTTTTACTATTCGAAGGTATCTGAAGTGATGACATGAAAACCAGCCTACATTGCCATTTGAACCATTTGAACCAGAGATTGGAATACACCCTCCAACAGCCGGCCGCGGTGGTCTCGCGGTTCTAGGCGCGCAGTCCGGAACCGTGCGACTGCTACGGTCGCAGGTTCGAATCCTGCCTCGGGCATGGCTGTGTGTGATGTCCTTAGGTTAGTTAGGTTTAAGTAGTTCTAAGTTCTAGGGGACTGATGACCACAGCAGTTGAGTCCCACAGTGCTCAGAGCCATTTTTTTTTTTTGAACACCCTCCAACAAATGATTTATGGTGCAGCAAGCAACTGTTACTCTTAGACGAAGACGCTGAAACAAGATAAGAATTAGTGGTCAGCCGAGTATAACCAGCCAGACGACAGATCAAAAGATAAAAAAAAGATTCAAATAGCTCTGAGCATTATGGGAGTTAACTTCTAAGGTCATCAGTCCCCCAGAACTTAGAACTACTTAAACCTAAATAACCTAAGGACGTCACACACATCCATGCCCGAGGCAGGGTTTGAACCTGCGGCCGTAGCGGTCGCGCGGTTCCAGTCAGTAGCGCCTAGAACCGCTCGGCCACCTCGGCCGGCTACGACAGATGACTCAAAAAGGTTACTGACTAAATAGAACAAAACCCTACACAAAATGTGTTCCATTATTATTGGTCACATAGGTACAGCTGATAGAATGTAAGCCTAAAAATGCTCATAGAAGGCGTTAAGTAAAGACAAATAGTTAAAAAAACGTCACGATTCGCCGTTAGAAGTTGGTGATTAGAGTTTCTTTATTATACAACCACTTTCGGTCAACAGACCACCATCACGTATCATAAAATATTTACCATACTTCACAAGGCGTTGTCTGAGAGTAGTGACAAAATTTTTTGTATTACATAACGTAACTGGTAATTTGTATTTCATGACACCTGATGATGGTCTGCGGACTGAAAGTGCTCTTACGATAAAAAAGTTATATTAGCAGCTCTTGGCGCTGAATCATAACTTTTTTATAAAAATATTTACGAGTTTTGGGGCAGCACGTTCTCTAAATGGGTAGTTTGAAGGTAAGTTTTGATAATTTTCGCTACCGACTTCAATGCACTTTCGAATTCACTTGGCAATACTACGCGTAGCTCTTCTCAGAGCGTTTTGGCGTTATTTCATCTCTGTTTCGTCTCTTGTGTAATGTCCGGGGACCTCGGCGGCCAGTGGACATTTCTGTCGATCTATCTTCCGTGGAGTGTTGGGCTTAAATTATATCCCGCTTGATGAACTGAATATGCAAGGGACTTGTCGTGTTGGAAAGCCATAGCCACCGTTGTAGGGAAACATGTATGTTCCCTTAATAAGTAAAGTAATTGACTTAATCAAAGTGAATTTACACTCTACTGCAAAGTGTGTGTGAATATGAAACTTCCTGACAACTTAAAACTGAGTGCCGGAGTGCAACACGAGCCTGGGACCTTTGCCATTCGCGGGCAAGTGCTCTGACTACTGAGCTACACGAGCCCAACTCACAACTCGTCCTCACAGTTTTACTTTCGGCAGTACCTTAGTTCCTACTTTCCAGAGTGAGAATGCTTGGGTAACTCAATTTGCAGAGCGCTCGCCCGTGAAAGCCTAAGGTCCCAGGCTAGAGTGCCTGTTGTGCAAACAGTTCTAATCTGCCAAGAAGTTTCAAAGAACATGCTGCCTTTGCCTCTGAACCTGTGAAGAGGGCTTGGCCTGATTGCATGTAGAGTGCTGCCTTTCATTCGCTGCGGCGCGAGCAGGGGGATGATGGCCAGCCCATTGCCTCCACCGCCTTATAATCCAAGGTGAGATCCGTGGTATTTAACTGGACCGCAGGCTAAGTGGATGTGTGACCAACCCGGAGGAATTCGAACGAGGCAAATATTTACCGAATGCTGGACCAAAACTTTTTGTTTAACGTAGCGTACAAAACCAGTAACGATTATAAAACTAGGCCGTATCAGGAACGCAAGAATATCTGTGGAGTCAAATGAAGATAGATTTGCAATAAATCGAAAATTGCTAATGTTTTGATTTAAATAATTTTTTTGAAGCACACTTGACGCTGGCTGCTGTTTTAAATCACAAAAATAATAACTGCGCTACAGCCAAGGGCCTCATAGTGCCTGTCTGTGAGAAGATAGGTCTTCCAGTAACGCTGGAAGCTGGTTTTCAACAAAGTCTAGGTTAGGAGGCCTTGTAGGACGGTCTAGATAACGAGACATAAGACGATGCGGCATCACAGCACCAACCAGATGACTGTTCACCAAACAATGTCACGCATTTACGGAGACGCGTTCTTGAAAACATCTTTCCACGGAGGCATGCAGGTTTTCGTTGGATCACCGATGTGAGCTACGAGTTGTTGATAACGTTCCGAGTGAATACACTGACCAGCCAGAGCATTATGACCACCCATGTAATAGCCGATAGCTCCACCTTTGGCACGTATAACCCGGCGACGCGTCGTGTTATAAAAGCAATGAGGCTTTGGTCGGTCGCTGGAGGGGACTAGCACCCAATACGCACACACAAGTCACACAATTCCTGTAAATTCTGTGTAGGAGGGAGGTGAGCTGTGATGCCACTTTAAATCACGTCCCAGATGTTTGCAATCGGAGTCAGATCTGGTGAATTGGGGGGCCGGCACATCAATTGGAACTCGCGCCTGTGTTCAAAATGGTTCAAATGGCTCTGAGCACTATGGGACTTAACTTCTGAGGTCATCAGTCCCCTAGAACTTAGAACTACTTAAACCTAACTAACCTAAGGACATCACACACATCCATGCCCGAGGCAGGATTCGAACCTGCGACCGTAGCAGTCGCACGGTTCCGGACTGCGCGCCTAGAACCGCGAGACCACCGCGGCCGGCGCGCCTGTGTTCCTCGAACCTTGTGACATGGTGCATTATCTAGTTGAAAAATGCCACTGCCGTCGGACAACATGATCATGAAGGGGCGTATGTGGTCTGCAGGCAATGTACGACGGTACTCCTTGGCCGTCACCGTGCCTTGCACGAATTGTACTGGACCCATGAATTCCCACGTGAATGTTTCCCAGAGCATAATGGAGCCACCAGCAGCTTATCTCCGTCTCTCAGTGCAGGTGTTACGGAGATGTTCCCCTGCAACATGACGAATTCACGCCCTCCCATCGACATGACAATGAAGGTATCGGGATTCATCAGACCATGCAACACTCTGCCACTGCGACAATGTCGAGTTCCGACGGTCACGTACACATTTCAGTAGTAGTTTGCTGTTATCGTGGTGTTACCATTGGCCCATGCATGAGTCGTTGGTTTCAGAGGCCCATTGGTACACTATGTGTTCAGACACACTTATATTCTGCCCAGTATTAAAGTATAATGTTAGTTCCGCCACAGTTCACCGCCTGTCCTGTTTTACCAGTCTACGAAATCTGTAATGAGGGGTGGCTACCTAAACTCACGACGTCTGGATATGGTTTCGCCATGTGTTGAAGACATCACAGCAGTCCTCGAACACTCAACAAGTCGTGCAGTTACCGTAGTGTTCGTGCCGTGCCTCTGGGACATCAAAATCTGCCCTCCGTCAAACTCAGATAGATCGCGCGCCTTCCTCATTCTACAGACGGTCAACACGCTCATTAATACTACACGTACCGTGCGTGTGTCTGACTAGCAGTCATTCCTCGCCCGGTGACGCTATCGCCTGGAAGGGTTTATGTCGTTCTTGGTCGGCTGTCATAATGCTCTGCTGATCAGTATAATTGGACTATTCGGACTTTTGCAATTAACTAGCAAAATAAGCTCCGCATGGTAAAGTCATCCACGGCCGTATGGAACTCATCCTTGAGGAGCACGCGTAGGGACTCAGTTGTTCTCTGCCGTCTCCGAATTGGACATACGCGGTTGGCCCACAGCTATCTCCTTCGCCGTGAGAATCAGTCCAAGTGTCGCTGTGATGCAGGGCTGACAGTGGTCCATCTTCTGATGGACTGTCCCCTTTTAGCCCCCTTGCGGCAGTCCTTTAATTTACCATCTGCTCTTCCTTTGCTTCTAGGTGATGATGCCTCTGTAGTTGACTCAGTTTTACGTTTTATCCGTGCAGCTGGGTTTTATCTCTCACTCTAGTGTGGACGCTCTCGCATCATTTCTCAGGCTACACCCACTCCAGCATCTTTTAATTGTGTCGTGGATACCAAAATAGTGTCTCTTATGGTACCAAGTTGTGTTGGTACCTCTATCAACGCTTTCCAGCTGGAGGTTCTTCGTTTGTCATTGAATGGTTGGCCTTTTACCTGATCCATCAACCACTGTAGTCTGTTTTACCCTAGTCAACCTTTAGCTCTGCTCCTTTTAAGTGTCCTGTATTATGTGTTACTGCGGTGTTCATTTTAGCTCTGTACCCCTTGGTGTTCCCTCCCTCTGGGTCCAGAGAATACGCTTTTACTGTACAGTCCTTTTACAAATATATCTGTTTTGAACAGGGGACTGATGACCTCGATGTTTAGCCCCCATCAAACCCCAAAACCAAACCAAACCAATTAACTAGCAATAAAATTCTATTTCCCCTTCGAAGCTGTTGAAGCAGCTGTAAATGAGGGTAGATGCTGTGCTTACCTAATGTCCACCATAGTTTTGTACGTGCAAAACCGACATGCGCAAAATCCTGCCTGAGTTTGTGAGCAGATCACTGGGAATGAGTTACGCCAGAAGACTCGACAGTTAGACACATACCGCAACATCAAGAAGCTGGATAAGCTTCGACAAAGGAAAGGGAGGATGCTGAGATGCCAAGAGGGGGAGGTAGTTCCGGATTTCTCAGTTTCTTGCTGAGGTCCGAGAGGGACAGGTAGTTCCAGTTTTCGCCAAGGTCAAGATCACGTTATCTCGAGAACGGTGAACAATTTCAAACACCGAGCTAACATCGGGTTGGTAAGGGAGAGAGTGCCTGACTTGCGCCATCGACTAGATGTGACGCCCAGGCAGTTGGTGTTTCTCCACAATTTCATAGCAGCTTCCTTAACCAATCAAGAATGGGATCACGTTGATAGTGGCTGCTGGTCTTTAACAGAATGCACCAGGAAGAAGTCAACGGCAAACCAACTAGCAAAGTTTGAGCGCCTCAAGAAAGTGCAACTGGTTGGGGACACACGCACGGTGGTCAACCTGAGCGACAAGCATCTCGACGAGACCACCTTAAAAGTACTCCTTTAATTGTGACAGCTACAGGCACTTGCCATTGTTTGCAAAGTATTAATCGCGAAGCGTGAACGTGCATCATTTTCCCTTCAGTTCATGCTCTAAGCCTATAAGGGGAAGGGGGATAATAAGGCTGCCGGATTCGTTATGTACAGAATATCCAATAATAAATCAATACTTCAGTATACAACTGTGAAACCGGTACTTCATTTACTATGTGCAACCGCTATTTTTATAGGCCGGTGCTTAGATATTTATTCCGTCGATATACCGATATGTCAATCACATTTCCAATATATCGAGATCTAGCAGCGATATATTTCAGAATATCGATATATCGGATTACCGATAACTTTAAAAATATCGACAGTCCCAGCGCGGGGGCGCCGGTGGAAGACGGCGCTCGGGCGGGCAGGCGGCGTGAGGAGGCGCGACGGGCTGCCTGACTCACCGTCGCGGCGCCCGCTTTATAAATACGGACCTGTGGGGCGCCGGTATGTGGGCCGCGCTGTCCCCGCAGAGGTCGGCCGGCGCCGGCGACGGCGTCAGTCGCGACGCGCGGTCGCCGGCGGTCACGTGGGCGGCAGCTGTCAGCCGGTAGCCTGCAAGTGGAGGGGCTCGGCTCAGCCTTAAACCGTCGTCACACGGATAACGTTGACCGATCGCTCTACTAGGTTTGTGATTTCATTTCCTGCTGTTTTACATTGAGGACCATTCCGTCACGTGAAACAGAGAATGAGTTCCGCGATATTTCGGCAACGTGCCACGTAAAGGAGAACCAATAGGAAGCAACAACGCTCGCTACGCCACAGGCAGAAAACAAGACATACATTGTATGTGTCGTTTGCAGTAGATGCCGATATTCGGTGGGTTTTATGTTGTACTTTACACACTATGAATGTATACATTAAAGCCGGCCGGGGTGACCGAGCGGTTCTAGGCTCTACAGTCTGGAACCGCGTGACTGCGACCCATAGTGCTCAGAGCCATTTGAACCATCTGAACCTTCGCCCATGACACGTTGTGGTGAAATACTGTCGCACGAAACGTAGAAAATAGGTTGGTACAATGTCGTGCATACGCAGTAGTCGTCTTACTTCTACATCTACATTTACATCCATACTCCGCAAGCCACCTGACGGTGTGTGGCGGAGGGTACCCTGAGTACCTCTATCGGTTCTCCCTTCTATTCCTGTCTCGTGTTGTTCGTGGAAAGAAGGATTGTCAGTATGCCTCTGTGTGGGCTCTATCTCTCTGATTTTATCCTCATGGTCTCTTCGCGAGATATACGTAGGAGGGAGCAATATACTGCTTGACTCTTCGGTGAAGGTATGTTCTCAAAACTTTAACAAAAGCCCGTACCGAGCTACTGAGCGTCTCTGCTGCAGAGTCGTCCACTGGAGTTTATCTATCATCTCCGTAACGCTTTCGCGATTAGTAAATGATCCTGTAACGAAGCGCGCTGCTCTCCGTTGGATCTTCTCTATCTCTTCTATCAACCCTTTCTGGTACGGATCCCACACTGCTGAGCAGTATTCAAGTAGTGGGCGAACAAGCGTACTGTAACCAACTTCCGTTGTTTTCGGATTGCATTTCCGTAGGATTCTTCCAATGAATCTCAGTCTGGCATCTGCTTTACCGACGATCAACTTTATATGATCATTCCATTTTAAATCACTCCTAATGCGTAGTCTCAGATAATTTATGGAATTAACTGATTCCAGTTGCTGACCTGCTATATTGTAGCTAAATGATAAGGGATTTATCTATCTATGTATACGTAGCACATGCGTCAATTCGCTGCAGATCCTCCTGCATTTCAGTACAATTTTCCATTGTTACAACCTCTCGATACACCACAGCATCATCTGCAAAAAGCCTCAGTGAACTTCCGATGTCATCCACAAGGTCCTTCATGTATATTGTGAATAGCAACGGTCCTATGACACTCCCCTGCGGCACACCTGAAATCACTCTTACTTCGGAAGACTTCTCTCCATTGAGAATGACATGCTGCGTTCTGTTATCTAGGAACTCTTCAATCCAGTCACAGAATTGGTCTGATAGTCCATATGCTCTTACTTTGTTCATTAAACGACTGTGGGGAACTGTATCGAACGCCTTGCGAAAGTCAAGAAACACGGCATCTACCTGTGAACCCGTGTTTATGGCCCTCTGAGTCTCGTGGAGGAATAGCGCGAGCTGGGTTTCACACGACCGTCTTTATCGAAACCCACGCCGATTCCTACAGAGTAGATTTCTAGTCTCCAGAAAAGTCATTATACTCGAACATAATACGTGTTCGAAAATTCTACAACTGATCGACGTTAGAGATATAGGTCTATAGTTCTGCACATCTGTTCGACGTCCCTTCGTGAAACCGGGCATGGCCTGTGCCCTTTTCCAATCCTTTGGAATGCTAAGCTCTTCTAGAGACCTACGGTACACCGCTGCAAGAAGGGGGGCAAGTTCCTTGGCGTATTCTGTGTAAAATCGAACTGGTATCCCATCAGGTCCAGCGGCCTTTCCTCTTTTGAGCGATTTTATTGTTTCTCTATCCGTCTGTCGTCTATTTCGGTATCTACCATTTTGTCATCTGTACGACAATCTAGAGAAGGAACTACAGTGCAAAAAAATGGTTCAAATGGCTCTGAGCACTATGGGACTCAACTGCTGAGGTCATTAGTCCCCTAGAACTTAGAACTAGTTAAACCTAACTAACCTAGGGACATCACAAACATCCATGCCCGAGGCAGGATTCGAACCTGCGACCGTAGCGGTCTTGCGGTTCCAGACTGCAGCGCCTTTAACCGCACGGCCACTTCGGCCGGCACTACAGTGCAGTCTTCCTCTGTGAAACAGCTTTGGTAAAAGACATTTAGTATTTCGGCCTTTAGTCTGTCATCCTCTGTTTCAGTACCATTTTGGTCTCAGAGTGTCTGGACATTTTGTTTTGATCCACCTACTGCTTTGACATAAGACCAAAATTTCTTAAGATTTTCTGCCAAGTCAGTACACAGAACTTTACTTTCGAATTCATTGAACGCCTCTCGCATAGCTCCCCTCACACTACATTTCGCTTCTTCATGGGTAATGTTTCTCAACAATGCTGATAATTCTTTGTGCAGAAATCCGTGATAAGCAGAACATGTTAAACAGTTCGGTGAACTGTGTGGCCCTATGAGTCTCATGGACAATTCCTACCTACATATTGGTACTGAAGCAATCCTGATTCCTAACCTCAGTGATTTATCGAAGACTTGCATCTGTCCAAACGTGTGTATTGTGATAATTTAACATACATTATCTTATGAATCCCGCCTCATCTGTAAATAAAACGCAGGTTGTGAACTGCGGACCTTCAATTGCCGTATCTCAACGAGTATTGGTTTTCGGACATACCATTATAGGAAGTTCTCTTCTAGTAAAGTATTACCTACTGCATTTCAGCATCAAATATAAATTACAATGTTATACTTGAAAATATTGGTGTGAAATTCGTTCTTGCATGGAAGTGAAATGTTGACAGTAAACAGAACAGACCAGCAGAAAATGGACTCCTTTGGTGCAACAGGAGAATGCTGAAGATTGCTTGGGAAGAGTGAGCAAGTGATGAAGATGTACTGAATGAAAGTGGAGAGAAAATATCTACAGATAGAAGGAACTAGTTTATGCGAAACATCTGATGCATCAAGGTTTAGAGGTGTAGAGGGAAGTTTGTGTGTGTGTGTGTGTGTGTGTGTGTGTGTGTAGGGGGGATGGGGAGTTCGTATGTGTTAAGGGGAAGGAGAATAAACAGATTTTGCATTGTAATATGTTTACTGTGCCTTTTTTTCCTTTTAAGGCTTATGACTTTTCTCGTCAATCTGACGTCTGCGTAATAGCAAAGGACCTGTACCATAGCACATTGCCTCTAGGTTTCTATTGCCAGTTGGCTTTTATGAGACACACCAATCTTCTTTTCTCGTATATTTGAGCCTACAGTGATTAACCGAATATAAAGACGAAGAATTCATAAACAGGGTGTGGCACACAGACATTTAACGGTTTGAGACATAATGTATTCCATAACTGCTAACCGTCTTCGGAACGCGTGGTTCGCAGTATAACAGTATGGGTGTGGAGCAATTTACGATGGAATGATCTCGTAAATAAAGTCGCCGGAAGGCAAATGTGATACCCAAATTCAACTCAAGAAAACTCACATGCGAAAGAAGATATATCCAAAATTCTCGTTTGGTCGATTCTTGAGTGCTGTTCTCTGGTCTTTGACCGTTACTAATTTGTAGCAATGGATCTAGAGAGGATTGAAAGGCGGGCTGCGCGACTTGTCATAACATTCTTAGTCAATGCGAGAGCCTCACTAAAGTAGTCGCCAAAGGGTACAAGAGAGGTATTGTAACTCACAGATATCCTTTCTCTTGAAAATCAAAGACTACACAATCCACTATAAATCAAAATCGTATTAATTACTTCACACAACATAAGTCTGCTTCAGCTTCAGTTCTTTGGTAATGCTGTTAAAGTAAAGCGAACAATCACAGTTAAGTGCAGACATTTTGCAACCTTGGACACGTCATTAAAACAGAGCAAACAAATTCAGTTAAATGTAGAAGTTTCAACAATTTGGTAAGACCGTAAAACAAGGCAAACACTCATTTTTCAAGTGCAGACAATTCAACATATTTGCGACACCGAAAAAACCGTAGCAAACAAATTGAGTTAAATACAGAATTTTCATTATTGTAGAGACGCAATGAAACCAAGGCAAGCCGGCCGCTGTGGCCGAACGGTTCTAGAGGCTTCAGTCCGGAACCGCGTTGCTGCTACGGTAGCTGGTTCGAATCCTGCCTCGGGCATGGATGTGTGTGATGTCCTCTGGTTGGTTAGGTTTAAGTAGTTCTAAGTCTAGGGGAGTGATGACCTCAGATGTTAAGTCCCGTAGTGCTTAGAGCCATTTTAACAATTATTTTAAACTAAGGCAGACACACTCAGTTAACTTCAGACATTTTAACGTCCTGGTAAAGCCATTAATTTAGAAAAAAAGGAAATCAACAGTCTGAAGCATTCCAGAATATCCATGTCAGTTTTTTTTTATTTTCTCTATTTTAGCAAGGAAAGGAAAACGGTAAACCTATCCAAACTGCAGCTTGGGGTGAATATGGTTGAGCAGCGTAAATGTATTTTAGAAAAATATCCAAGTTAGAAAAAAACTGAAGCAAAGAACAAACCTAGGGTTTGAAATTGGAAACGTGAATCATGCTTCAAGTATTCTTTTAAAAGAGAGGAGGAAATTGTTTGACGATACAATAAAAGTCCAGATACGGGAACGGAAGTTCTTCGTGCTGACGAACTTAAAATAGTAACTAATCGTCTTACGAAATCCTGAGTGGGTGGATCCTAGAAAACCAAACATACAACATTACACCATAACGAAGGACAAATTGAAATTCCTCCATATAAATGGGTGAGGAAAGAGAATAGGAACTATTCAGTAACATAAGGAACTACGTTCCCAAAGTTAAAGATAGTTTGAATATTGTAAATTAGGATATGGATTTAAGCCTCTGCAAATTCTTTACCATATATGAAGTCACACCAGGTGTAAATAAGTTAACGTAAATCATGTTACATGTTAGGACATATGTACAGTCGCCTGATTTCAAATCTTACGAGCCAAAATGCAACCATTAGTTTTCTTGGCGTATCAACGCACTTATAGTCGTAAAAGCACTGTCTTTGTGCAGCAGTGTACCGAACAGCAAATGCAAGACCACAGTGGCAACCGACAGTACGAAATGAAAATTTCTCAGACTGTTACTTTCGCCAGGTAATCACGGAAAGGAAAATACAGTGGTTACAAGCACCAGATAGTTACGGAGGTCCAGTGTGTGTTATAATTATCGTATGGCAGCGAAACTTCGTAAATATTCCGATGTGTTAATGCGGGACCGATTTTCATTGAAAAAAGATTAGTTCCAATTTTGGCCACCAGGTGCACATCTGGCGCTGTACAGCAACTCGTCCACGTCTCCAGTGTTCATCTGACCAAATTGCGTAATCAGCGGTTTAATAATAAAATCAGCGTTATGGCTGTCTCACGTGTTGGACTTTTTCTGCCCAGATCCCATTCTTCATCCATGACATACGGAAACATTTGTGTACGTGGCTCTTGTATTCATGGGACCACATTTGAGTCTGGTGGGCAAAATTGGCACTAATTTTTTTCCAGCGTAAATCGGATCCTCGTTAACGCCTTAGACTGTCTTCCTAGTTACGCTCCCATAAGATAATCACAGCCCACAATGGACCTCTGTGAGTAGCTACACGTTACTTTGAGTGCATATGGAACGTATTACATGGACGTTAACAACGTCTTACATAATGTAAGAGTCAGTTAAATCTCTGAAGTGTAAGAAATGGCAGAAGGTCCCAACATTAGTACAAGTGAAGTGCGTAAGAGTTTCGTTAAGAATATTATCCAACATGATCATCCTATTACACAAACCCTTACTGTTAGCCTTTCCCTTCAACTAACAGAAAACAGAAGACTTATTACCGGTATCAGGTAATCTCTGAATCCCACGTCACTCGTAGAGCATACATGTACCTTACGGCTCTGTATATTGTTCGCTTGACAATAGACGAGACACGTTAGAAGTGTGTCATCATCATTTTCTTCTTACATGTACGGATTACGTACCTTCCTGTTTTATCTCCACAACGTTAATGCCCTCCATTTCCTTGGTCGGCCTGTGTGTCTCGTTCCTCTCTCATTCTAAATTACTGTTTCCTTGCGTAGAGACTCATTTCTCACTGTGTTCATATATTGTTCCGAAATATCTTGTTCTGGAATCGTGTTCTCCTTAAAAGTATTTGTATTACGCTAATTACTAACGTTTCCATTTCAGATTAGAACAATTAGCAAAAAGTAATTGCCTTAGACCGCAGTTAAGTGATCGTCACATACATCCGATGAAACGTCGACATCGACTATGACATAATAAAATGAAGGCAATTTAATTGCACTCTGAGGCAATTTATTTTTTGAAAAGTAACTATACATCTGCGTCCCATACGGCCACATAAACGATGGAACGTTTTAATAGTAATCTGCTCCATTTCACTGCAACTTTGATGGACGTCTACAATCTCATCCCTGTTGCTCGTATTTAGCTGTCGTATTATTCGTTTTTATTTATCCTGCTCTTCCGCACAATAACTGTTACGGTGTCACACCATAGTTTGTAATATTAGATTTGTGTATGATTTATGGTGGCGTTCTTTTGGTTTTTATGCTGATTTTTCCATACATTGCTTGAAATTATTGCAGATTTAATCTAAAACATATTACACAATCATAACGCGAGTCGCAGTCCACAAATTAAAAAGTGCTGAAATATTTTCTTGCTAACTGTCTTCGACCGTATTGGGTATTCATCTTGAATGCCATAACTGTCGCCCCTTATACTAATAATTAAACTGTAAAACAGTCAAATCTGTCTGTTTAAACACCTTAGTATCGAAAACTACTAGACGAGTTTTCGCTGGGTTTTCACAATAATCTGAGTGTAGCTTGGGGGAACATGTGGAATTCCTTTCATCAAAGTCGGATCACGGAGAAAAAAGATATAGTAATTGAAAGATTAAGTCGTATTGAAGATCATAATGCAACACAGGGGAACGTGTTTACTCTCTGAAGCTGTTTACTCTTTGACGTTTGAACTGTATGGTATTTTATTGATTTATATGTTTTGTGTAATATGATTCAACGAGTTTCATCTGTAGTAATATTTTCAAATGCTAAAATAGCACTGTTTGTTACGTTTTCACGATTAAACTTCTGAATCAATTTCGTTGAACCGTGAGGAAGAACATAGGTTACTTTGGGATGGAAGAAAAGAGGTAACTGACCCCCGAGGGTGTGAGTAGGTGACAGAACATCTTTTTTCACATCGGTGAACATAAATTACGTTACAAAATCACGAAATTTGTCTGCATAATGTTCAAGTTTTATGACGTATAGTTACATAAGCAACATGATGCATAGGAGTGCGCTCCTACGCACACCCCTCTGCACGCACGACTGGGAAGCTACATTGCGCATGCTCCACGTCGTGCATTGGGATCGTGAATCGGCGTGGCGGTAGGCAAGGGGAGTGGGGGGGGGGGGGGGTGGAGTGGGGGAGAGAATCGCACCACTAGCTATGCTTATCGGAACAGGCAGACACCTGGAGGTATCGGACATTATAGTGGCTGCAGCAGCTTACTTACTCACCATAACTCCTAACAAGACTGCTGAGATGCGAGTGGAGTCGTGGGGAACACCTAATACGTAGTGAGATTTGAAGGCTGTATTATAGTAGTACTCTGTTTAACCAGTGAATTTCTAGATGGATATGATCTTCTATCACAACTTCACTTTTTTCAGAAGCTACGCATCTAGATTCCTAAAAGTGCATCACATTTTCTTGGCTTTACAATGTCATATTTACCATGTAATGATAGTGGGTAACATGTTAAACGAAGTAGAGAAAGAACCGTGGATCTCGGTCTGCAAATAAAAATTGAACGACAGGTACTTTTCTCTCTATAGAAAGAACCGCTTACACCACTCGAACCATTTAGAGGAAACGGAAACTTTCACTGAGTGAACACTACATGGAAAAGCGGTTTCAACTGCCCTAACACTTCCTTAACCATTGGACATGAGGTATTGGATTATTCGGCAAGTCTTATTTTCAGTAGACTTCAAGCAGATCTGAAAAGTTCAGTGATGAATCCCAACTACTGAATTTGGAGGATTTCGTTGTAGCAGCGGACGGTCTGGACGTGTGTCCGTCACGGAGATTTAATATTGGTTGGGCATGGTTCGTAAGATGTGGGTAATGGAATTATTGACGTTTATATAATTTTCGGAACTGAATGTCACGGACGATTATATAATTTTTTGAAATGGATGTCACTTGATTAAGGTAAAATCTGCTAAATACATTGTTTGCTCTGCAACAAAATCTTTCCTTTGCTAACTACATGCCTGCTAGCAGTTCGAGCCTACAGTAGTTAGAATCTTTTTATTTAGCTGGCTGTATGCGTGTTGTATGTACTGTAGTTCGTGCCATGAAGATTTTCTGTGAGGTAAGTGACTTACGAAATGTATAGTTTATTGTTAGGATTTCTTCTAATTCAGGGCCATCCTTTTGTGTTAATTAATAGTGAGATTGCGTTATCCTCGTATATTGTGGGTCATTAATGAATAGAATAATTCTGTAGGTCATAAAGGAAATGACAGTAATTCAGTTTCACTCAGCAATTTTGTAAGGTTCAGTTGCATTAAACAATTTTAGTAAAATCGTTGAAGTTTCACCTTCCCAGTTATTTCAACTAAGTGAAGAAAATATATTTAGAAGTTTCAGTATTTCAGTCCCTGTCTTCCCCTATAGTTTTTACCGTCTACGCCTCCCTCTAATACTATGTAAGTCTTTTCTTGATGTCTTAACAGATTCGTGTGATTATGAGCCTTCTAACAACTAGTATTACTTCCTTCACTAGTCCTGCGTAGAACCTCCTCATTCCTTAGATTATCAGTCCACCTAATTCGCAGCATCCTAATATGGCACCATGTCTCGAATGCTTCGATTGTCTCCTGTGCTTGTTTTCCTAAACTCTATGATTCACTACCACACAAAGATGTGCTCCAAAGGTACAGTCCCATGAATTTCTTTCTGAAAATAAGGCGTATTTCTGATGCTGGTAGACTTATTTGTATCTGAAATCCCCTTTTCTTCCATGCCACTCGGCTTCATACTCGTTTTTGCTTCGACCATCAAATGTTGCTTTGCTGGCAAGGTTGCAGAATTTCTTAATGTCGTCTACTTCGTGGTCAGTAATTTCTTCTTGAAGCGCACCAGTAATATCATTTCTGCTACTCCTCATTTCTTTCATCTTTGTTCTGTTTGCTCTCAGTCCATACTGTACACTTATTCCATTCCTTTCCATTTCCTGTAACAGCTCTTGCAATACTTCCTCTCTGTCATGGAGGATAGCAATGTCATCAGCGAATCTTATGAATATTGTTTGACCGTAAATTTTAATCCCAGTTTTATTTTCCTTCGTTTCCGTCATAATTCTTAGATGTATAAAGTGAACAGCAGGAGCGAAGAACTGCATCCCTATCATACACCCTTTTTAATCCGAGTTCTTTGTTCTTCGTTCCATGTTACTGTTACATCTTGCTTCTAGTACCCATTGTCTTTCCCTACAGTTCACACCTATGCTTCTTAGAATTTCGAACGTCTTGCACCATTTTACACTATCGAACGCTTTTTCTAGGTCGACAAATCCCATAGACGTTTCTTCCGTCCTGGTTCCGTTATCAAACGCACTCAGAGCCGCCTCCCTGATGCCATCACCTTTCCTGAAGGACAACTGATCGTCATCTAAGAGGCCCTCAATTATCTTCTCTTTTGTTACGAATTTTATTTATTTTACACGGCTAGTTACGTAGAACCAAATTGAGGAATAAGCCTCCAAGGTCATGGAACGTGTCAGTACATGAAATTACAACATGAAAGTAACAACCGATAAATTAAAGTATTTATGAACTTAAAAAAAGACAAGCCATAAGGTAATGTAAACGCAATCAACAATATAACACGGGAATCAACTTAATTTTATAAGGAACTCCTCGACAGAACTGAAGGAGTGACCCATTAGGAAACAGTTTCGATTTGAAAACGCATGAATTACTGCAAAGATTTTGAATTCTTGTGGTATCTTATTGAAAATGGATGCAGCAGTATACTGCACAGCTTTCTGCACAAGAGTCAAGAAAGTGTGATCGAAACCCAGACTGAATTTCTGCCTAGTATTAACAGAGTGAAACCTGCTAATTCTTGGGAATGAGCTGATATTCTTAACAAGAAATGACAGTAAGGAATATATATATGTATACTGAGAGGCCAATGTCAGTACACTCGGACTACGGAACAAAGGTGGACAAGAAGTTCGCGAACTTACGCCACTTATTGCCCGAAATGCCCGTTTCTGAGCCAAAAACATCCGTTGAGAATGGAAAGGGTTGCCCCAAAATGTAATACGATACGACACAAGCGAATGAAAATAAGCAAAGTAGGCTAATTTTCGTGTCAAACAATCACTTACTTCAGATACCGTTCGAATAGTAAAAATAGCAGCATCAAGTCCTTGAAAAAGGTACTGAATGTGGGCTTTCCACGACAGTTCACTATCTACCTGAACACCCAGAAATCCGAACCGTTCACTTTCACAAATGATATGCCGATTCTGTGAAATTAAAACGTCGGGTTTTGTTGAATTGTGTGTTAGAAAGTGTAAAAACTGAGTCTTTGTGTGATTTAGCATTAGTTTATTTTCCACAAGCCATGAACTTACGGCACTAACTGCACTATTTGAAACAGTACCAACGTTGCAAACATCATCCTTTAGGCACTACTACCACGTTAGCGTCATCACCAACCAAAATATTTTAGTCACCTGTAATACTAGACGGCATATCATTTAGATGAATAAGGAACAGCATTTTGTACACTGTGTGCTGACTCGTACAATGATCATCGTCCAATTATCTTCGCCACGCATTGTCCTACGTCATCTGATAACTATATAAATGAGTATAGCATCATGCCGCGGACACCAGTACGGTGTACAACACGGAAATGGGAAGGTGAATTTCGAATGCGTGCAGCGCTGTCTGGCTGGAACACGGCCGCAGTACCTGCCCCTGCCGGCGCTGGGGACGCGATATTCATCGGCCTTCTTTCACGACCACCGCCGCTATATTTTAGAAGCGATATCTATCAGGAATATTGGACCATCATCCCTCCCGCCGCTTTTGCCGCAAAACACTCATGAAAGTTTAATGCCCCGCCTCTCCTCTGAGACGTGCTCCCTGCGTCACGGAGTGGCGATTTCCAGATAATGCGCTCGTGAACACGGCGGCGGCAAAAGCGCCGATGGCGTGGGTGGAGGAGCGGGTGGCCAGTGGGTTTCCCAGCTTCGGCGCTTCCCGACATCAGGCGAGGGGCCGAATCCCTCTGGGACGCCGCTTCTGCCTACGGTGTACTTTCAGAGACATGATAAACAGCAGTCCCACCGTACCATGCGTAATAGCGATTGTTGATATTGTCGTTGTAGACTTCTATTTAGATACTGGTTTCATCAAGCTCTGCACTCTAGTCTGTCCTCAACAAGTCTCTCAACAGGTGTAGAAGTTGTGTTGTGATCTTCAGTCCTGAGACTGGTTTGATGCAGCTCTCCATGCTACTCTATCCTGTGCAAGTTTCTTCATCTCCCAGTACGTACTGCAGCCTACATCCTTCTGAATCTGCTTGGTGTATTCATCTCTAGGTCTCCCTCTAGGATTTTTACCCTCCACGGTGCCATCCAATACTAAATTAGTGATCCCTTGATGCCTCAGAACATGTCCTACCAACCGATCCCTTCTTCTTGTCAAGTTGTGCCACGAACTCCTCTTCTCCCCAATCCTACTCAGTACCTTCTCATTAGTTATGTGATCTACCCATCTAATTTTCAGCATTCTTCTGTAGCACAACATTTCGAAAGCTTCTATTCTCTTCTTGTCCAAACTATTTATTGTCCATGTTTCACTTCCATACATGGCTACACTCCACACAAATACTTTCAGAAACGCCTTCCTGACACTTAAATCAATACTCGATGTTAACAAATTTCTCTTCTTCAGAAACGCTTTCCTTGCCATTGCCAGTCTACATCTTATATCTTCTCCACTTCGACTGTAATCAGTTATTTTGCTCCCCAAACAGCAAAACTCCTTTACTACTTTAAGTGTGTCATTTCCTAATCTAATTCCCTCAGCATCATCATCTTATACCCTCCTTTCAAGACACTGTCCATTCCGTTCAACTGCTCTTCCAGGTCCTTTGCTGTCTCTGACAGAGTTACAATGTCATCGGCGAACTTCAAAGTTTTTATTTCTTCTCCATGGATTTTAATACCTACTCCGAATTTTTCTTTTGTTTCCTTTACTGCTTGCTCAATATAGAGACTGAATAACATTGGGGAGAGGCTACAACCCTGTCTCGCTCCCTTTCCAACCACTGCTTCCCTTTCGCGCCCCTCGACTCTTATAACTGCCATCTGGTTTCTGTACAAATTGTAAATAGCCTTTCGCTCCCTGTATTTTACCCCTGACACCATCAGAATTCCAGTCAACGTTGTCAAAACCTTTCTCTATGTATAGAAATGCTAGAAACGTAGGTTTGGCTTTTCTTAATCTAGCTTCTAAGACAAGTCATAGGGTCAGTATTGCCTCACGTGTTCCAACATTTCTACGGAATACAAACTGGTCTTCCCCGATGTCGGCTTCTACCAGTTTTTCCATTCGTCTGTAAAGCATTCGCGTTAGTATTTCGCTGCCGTGACTTATTAAACTGATAGTTCGGTAATTTTCACAACTGTCAACCCCTGATTTCTTTGGGATTGGAATTATTATATTCTTCTTGAAGTCTGAGGGTATTTCGCCTGTCTCATACATTTTGCTCACCAGGTGGTTGAGTTTTGTCAGGACTGCCTCTCCGAAGGCTATCAGTAGCTCTAATGGAATATTGTCTACTTCCGGGGCCTTGTTACGACTTAGGTCTTCCAGTGCACTGTCAAACTCTTCACGCAGTATCATATCTCCCGTTTCATCTTCATCTACACCTTCTTCCATTTCCATAATATTGTCCTCAAGTACATCGCCCTTGTATAGACCCTCTATATACTCCTTCCACCTTTCTGTTTTCCCTTCTTTGCTTAGAACTGGGTTTCCATCTGAGCTCTTGATATTCATACAAGTGGTTCTCTTCTCTCCAAAGGTCTCTTTAATTTTCCTGTAGGCAGTATCTATCTTACCCCTAGTGAGATAAGGCTGTACATCCTTACGTTTGTGTAGAAGTATGAAACCGGAATTTTCCTGCAGGTGGTGCTCGCCTTCAGTGTAAGGCCCATGAGACCACGTGTGCAGTGCCATCTGCTTCCTGTAACGTCTGACGACTAATGTCAACCCAAGTTCCATACATCGGTACCTGTTACAAACCCGTAAACATCTCGCTTTTTTGGCCTACGAACTACGATTTGCGGACAGCATTGGTTTTCCGTTATAATTTGAAGAAAATTGCTGCAGAATGGCATCTAATGCTTCTCGAAGCTGTCGGAGAACATGCTCTTGGGAAAACAAGGTGTTTCGAGTTGTTTGAAAAAATTTGAAAGTGGTGATTTTAATGTGAGAAACGACGAGCGCGTTAAACCACTGAAAAGTTCAAAGACAACGAATTTGCAGGCTTTATTGGGTGAAGATGATACTCGAACTCAACAGGAACTCGTGAAACTATTGAATGTGACGCAGGAAGCTGTTTCTCTTAGGTTGAAAGCTTTGGGAAAGGTGCAGAAAATGGGAAAATGGGGGATCCGCATGAACTGAATGAAAGACAACAAGCAGAGCGAAAGACCAGTTGTGAAAAGCTGCTCGCCAGATACGAAAGAAAGTCGTTTCTCCATCTAATAGTGACAGATGATGAAAAATGGATATATTTTGAGAATCCTAAGCGTCGTAAAACATGGGTGAATACAGGCGAAACGTCGACAAACCCACTGCAAATCGCTTTGGAAAGAAGACAATGCTCTGACCAGAAGGGTGTCATGTATTACGAACTGCTAAAACATGGTGAAACCACTAACACTTGCCGGCCGTGGTGGCCGAGCGGTTCTAGGCGCTACAGTATGGAACCGCGCGACTGCTACGGTCGCAGGTTCGAATCCTGCCACGGGGATGGATGTGTGTGATGTCCTTAGGTTAGTTAGGTTCAAGTAGTTCTAAGTTCTAGGGGACTGATGACCTCAGATGTTAAGTCCCATAGTGCTCAGAGCCATTATTTTCGTTACCACTGATCGCTACCAACAGTAGATGATCAATTTAAATCGGGAATTACATGGAAAACTACCGGAATATGGAAAAAGGCAACACAAAGTCATTATGCTCCATGATAACTCACAAGACACACAGCAAAACGTGTCAGGCAAACGATCGAAGCCTTAAGTTGGGAAATACTAGGGCATGCGATTTATTCGAGAGACTTGTCTCCGTCCGATTATCATCTGTTTGCATCACTGGAACACGCTCTCGCTGAACAACGCTTCAGTTCGTATGAAAATGTACGAAAGTGGCACGCTGACTGGTTTGCTTGAAAAGATCAGATTTTTTGGCGTGGCATTCATAGCCTGCCGGAGAGGTGGGAGAAATGTACAAATAGCAATGGAGATTATTTTCAATAAAATATTGGTTATCAGATTCAAACAACAGACACATAATTATCTCAGCCAAATTCCGGTTTCATACTCGTACACCCGTTACAACCACAGCAACCTATAGTTGCTTGAAACTGTTTACTTCACACAAACTTTGGGCTCACATTCAGTAACCCCCTCCCCCTTCGAAACACCTCGTTATGGAATTAACTATTTCTCAACACCGTAGGATGTCTCCTGCGAATTTATAAAGTCGCTGCACCCTCCGGTAACAAGAGATTTTAATGACTGGTTTTATGTGATATTCCTTAACTTACTGAAAAGGCATCAATTCTGAAGAATAATGCTAATCAGAACAATGCAACCAATCTTATAGCTTTTATCGCTATCACAAACTTACGGTGAAAAGTAATGATTGGAAAAAGATTTCTCATTTTTTTGAATTCTTGAAAATTCTCTGGGATAACACGTAGCTTGCACATTAACTATGAGACCACCCCATACTGAGAGCCAAACCATGCTCAATCAAGCATTCTTTGATCTCTTGCATAAATTGACATGCAGATTAGCAGCTATATTGCCCCACATTGGGCGCCAAAATGTAATGAATTCTTCAAAATTCTGTCTGATATCATATAGCATGCAAATTACCAGTGAGAACGCCCAGCACTGTGAGCCAAAAACGCAATGAATCATGTATTCTTTAATCTCTTACATAAATTGACCTGCTGATTACTAATTATACTGCCCCACATTGGCGCCAAAACGTAATGAATCCTTCAAAATTCCCTGTGGCATCACATATGCAAATTTCCGAAACAGTCACGTCTTGGGAGCCAATAATTGAGTGTCATCAATAATTTTTATTTTAATCATCAGTCCTCTGACTGGTTTGGTGCGGCCCGCTACGAATTTTTCTACCGTGCCAACCTCTTCATCTCCGAGTAGCACTTTCAACCTACGTCCTCAGTTACTTGCTGGATGTATTCCAATCCCTGTCTTCCTCTACATTTTTTGCCCTCTAGAGTTCCTAGTACCATGGAAGTCATTTCCTCGTGTCTTAACAGATGTCCGATCATCCTGTCCCTTCTCTCTGTCAGTGTTTCCCACATATTCCTTTCCTCCCAGATTGTGCGCAGAACCTCCTCATTCCTTACCTTATCGGTCCACGTAATTTTCAACATTCGTCTGTAGCACCATACCTCAGATGTTTCGATTCGCTTCTGTTCCGGTTTTCCTACAGTCCATGTTTCACAACCATACAATGCTGTGGTCCAAATGTACATTCTCAGAAAAATTCTTCCTCAAATTAAGGCCTGTGTGTGATACTAGTAGACTTCTCTTGGACAGGAATGTCCTTTTTGCTACTGCTAGTGCTTGCTCCGTCCGTCATTGGTTATTTTGCTCCCTAGGTAGTGGATAGCAATTTCATCAGCGAGTCGTATCAATGGCACCTTAAATTTTAATTCCACTCCTGAACCTTTCTTTTATTTCCGTCATTGCTTCTTCGCTCTATAGATTGAACAGTAGAGGAGAAAGACTACATACCTGTCTTGCACCATTTTTAATCCGAGCACTTCGTTCTTGTTTGTCCACTCCTATTATTCCCTCTGCTCTCTTTAAGATATTGTATATTATCCGTCTTTCGCCATAGATTGCCCCTATTTTTCTCAGAATTTTGAACATCTTGCACCATTTTACATTGTCGAACACTTTTTCCAAGTCGGCAGATCCTACGAACGTGTCTTGATTTTTCTTTAGTCTTGCTTTCATTATCAACCGCAACGTCAGAATTGCCACTCTGGTGCATTTACGTTTCCTAAAGCCAAACTGGTCGTCATCTAACACATCCTCAATTCTCTTTTCCATTCTTGTCAGTAACTTGGATGCCTGATCTGTTAACCTGCGTGTGCGATAATTCTCGCTCTTGTCACCTCTTGCAGTTTTCGGAATTATGTGGATGATGTTTTTCGGAAAGTCAATAACTATGTGAACTCCAGCAGCAAAATGTTATGAGATTAAGTGATAGAGATTAGATTGGAACGGATAGCTAAGATGATTAACACATGAACTGTTTGCGTTTATTACAATACATGTTACGCGAAAACAGAAATTACAAATTTCAGGGCCGGTGGGTCTGGGCATGGACAACATCTACATCTACATCCATACACCGCAAGCCACCTGACGGTGTGTGGCGGAGGGTACATTGAGTACCTCTATCGATTCTCCCTTCTATTCCAGTCTCGTATTGTTCGTGGAAAGAAAGATTGTCGGTATGCCTCTGTGTGGGCTCTAATCTCTCTGATTTTATCCCCATGGTCTCTTCCCGTGATATACGTAGGAGGGAACAATACACTGCTTGACTCCTCGGTGAAGGTATGTTCTCAAAACTTCAACAAAAGCCCGTACCGAGCTACTGAGCGTCTCTGCTGCAGAGTCTTCCAATGGAGTTTATCTATTATCTGCGTAACAATTTCGCGATTACTAAATGACCCTGTAACGAAGCGCGCTGCTCTCCGTAGGATCTTCTCTATCTCTATAATAAAATTATAAACAGCCGACCAGTTGCAATGGATAAAGAAACCCTTCTATCAACCCTATCTTGTACGGATCCCACACTGGTGAGCAATACTCAAGCAGTGATCGAACAAGTGTACTGTAACCTACTTCCTTTGTTTTCGGATTGCATTTCCTAAGGATTCTTCCAATGAATCTCAGTCTGGCACCTGCTTTACCGACGATCAGCTTTATATGATCATTCCATTTTAAATCACTCCTAATGCCTACTCCCAGATAATTTATGGAATTATCTGCTTCCAGTTGCTGACCTGCTATATCGTAGCTAAATGATAAAGGATCTTTCTTTCTATGTATTCGCAGCACATTACACTCGTCTAAATTGAGATTTAATTGCCATTCCCTGCTCCATGCGTCAATTCGTTGCAGATCCTACTGCATTTCAGTACAAGTTTCCATTGTTACAACCTCTCGATATACCACAGCATCATCCGCAAAAAGCCTTAGTGAACTTCCGATGACATCCACAAGGTCATTTATGTATATCGTGAATAGCAACGGTCTTACAACACTCCCCTGCGGCACACCTGAAATTGCTCTTACTTCGGAAGACTTCTCTGCATTGAGAATGACATGCTGCCTTGTGTTATCTAGGAACTCTTCAATCCAATCACACAATTGGTCTGACAGTCCATATGCTCTTACTTTGTTCATTAAACGACTGTGGGGAACTGTATTGATCGCCTTGCGGAAGTCAAGAAACACGGCATCTACCTGGGAACCAGTGTCTATGGCCCTCTGTGTATCGTGGACGAATAGCCCGAGCTGGGTTTCACACGAACGTCTTTTTCGAAACCCATGCTGATTCCTAGTCTCCATGAAAGTCATTATACTCGAACATAATACGTGTTCCAAAATTCTACAACTGATCGACGTTAGAGATATAGGTCTATAGTTCTGCACATCTGTTCGACGTCCCTTCTTGAAAACTGGGATGATCTGTGCTCTTTTCCAATCCTTTGGAACGCTACGCTCTTCTAGAGACCTACGGTACACCGCTGCAAGAAGGGGGGCTAGTTCCTTCGCGTACTCTGTGTAAAATCGGACTGGTAACCCATAAGGTCCAGCGGCCTCTCCTCTTTTGAGCGGTTTCAATTGTTTTTCTGCCCCTCTGTCATCTATTTTGATATCTACCATTTTGTCATCTGTGCGACAATCTAGAGAAGGAAAACAGTGCAGTCTTCCTCTGTGAAATAACTGTGGGAAAAGACATTTAGTATTTCGGCCTTTAGTATGTCATCCTCAGACTCAGTTATTGTGGGGAAGAAGGGGAAATGAGTCATCTCACCACCTTTCATAATCATTTGTCATAACCGTGCGACTATGGCGACTCTGCAGATCTCATCGGCAACCCGCGTCTCACGGTGAGGGCTCAGGCCGGTCTCCAAGTTGACACTCGTTGTGGGTTGCGTGGCAGGGCTGAAGCTGAAATATCACTGTGTTGGGAGACAGATAAAGCTTCCTCGTCTTACTTCAGCGCTGCCTCATCCAACTCCAGCCTTCCATCACTCTCTATGCTCACCGACTCGTGTAGTTTTTCCTCTTCTCGGCGTTGTCATTGGCGGACTAAATTTGCATTATCGCCCAATGACCGATAGTCGTTCCATGACCACGCCTCCCATTGCGGAATGGACAGTTCTGTATTTAGAGGGCTGGTAACTCGAAAGTTGGCATCTTTCTCACGTTTTCACTGTCACGACTCTACCCAGCGTTGGTAGCATTTCCTTCGCAAGTTTTTTCTGCGTTCCTTAGTTGCTGTAAAAGCATTTACCCAATGTTTCTTCGTAACGCCTATCTTAGCGAGAGGCCTTGTCAGTCTCAGGTAGGTGCTTCGTCTAAGAATCTGCTGGCTTCCGTGATTTAGCAACAACGTCCTTTCTGTCCACAGAACATTTGACTTAAGCAGGCTGAATTCTTCTGTAGCTTAATGATTATAATGAATCTGCCTCGATTTCAAATAGAAACCGGATGTTTATAATCATTAAATTATTCACGATTGCTGACGCAATGTTAAAAGTTCTCATCTTCCGTAGCTGTTTAGTCTCGCATGTGTTCCTGTGCGAATTCTTGTCGCCTTGTGTCTACGCTCTGTGTCAGTGACTGTCGAGTGCTTGAATTCTCGGCAGTTTCTCGTTTTTTAAGGAATGTATAAACGGCTGGTGCCAGCCCTATTTTCACATGCCACCGCGTGTGCATTCTTGACGCTTCTTTTCTCTTTTTTGCGTCCCAGTGGCAGCTGGGCACGCTTCTGATTGTCCGCAAGGCTCTTCTCAATGTGACCACTCTTCAGCGAGGCGCGGGTATCTGTCGGGGTTCCCAGTGCGTGTTTGCGGAATGCGTCGGTGGCGCTCGCCCTACGGGTTCTGACTTTTCCTTCGTTCTGGGTCGCAGGTGCTGTGAGTCGACGAAAGAAGCCACCAGTGCAAGTATCACAATATAGTAATAAATAATGCTAAATAATACACTATAGTGAACGATAGTTTTGAATAAATGATACGGTAATGAATTTGAATTACAGGTTAATACTTTGCCGTCATCAGCAAGTGAGCAAAATTGTCAACGACGTAATTAAAATTGAAATCACGTAATAATTACGAGTATGTAGGAAGGCAGTACAAGGCCGAAAATGCACACACGTGAACTTGAACGCAATAGCTACTAACGGAAAAATGATTTTTAGTCTATTAGAAATGCACTGAAATTGCTTGCAACTAACGAAAGCCAATAATGGTTACTAGCTAGCAATACGTCACGCAACATGCACTAAATGATTCCACGTCACTGTAATACTAACTGCCGTCAGGTTTAGTGAAGTAAAATACGTGTGGCTAATCACTGTTTAGTAATAATTGTTTGCTCTGATAAGTTCGCAATGAGTTCATTAATTAACAACAAATACTTCCGCAGTACCGTAGTTACGAATTTCAAAAACACATTAAATGTCTGCAAAAACACAACGAAAATTATAAAAGTAACTGCAGTGAAAAACGAATATTCACTTTATTTTGTCAGTTATTTGAAATCAATTTCACATTGCATTGTATTTGCTTAGTTACTGACTGAATGCAGTAGAAGCACTGCAATTCACAAACAAAATCAAATATTACTTCATTCGGCTTCATTCAGTGCTTGGTTTAAGTAAACTGTAAACGTTATTAATTTATTCTAGATTAAAATACCTTCATTGCTTTTAGTTGTGAATGTCTCGGTGATAATTATGAACAGATAGGACCCTCCTGATGGTCAACGAATTGGGATAATCAGCACACATTATTTATAATTCAACGCAAAAAAGCAGTATAATGTTCAATGTGTTAAAATTATAACCTTGGGATCTCATGTACATAACTAAGAAAACAACTGACTTGATTTTCCATCGTTGCGAGTTCCATATGTTGCGACGTAATGCATTTTGTAACGACCTTTATCAGCAACAGGGTCTTATTTAACAACAAGTTGCTTTAAATATTCTGATATACAGGACATAAAATCCTGTCTGTGTCCTGCGATCATTTTTATGTTAATAATTGGCAACCAATGCTGTAGAATCACAATAAAGTCTTGGGATGTTCAATTGACTCTTTTATTAGAACATGTTACGCGTTTCGGGATCACACCCATCTTCAGACATCACAAACTTCAACTCCTTCCTAACCAACCAGGCGTACAGCCTTGACAACTCAAAGAAAGTGTCGAATAACTTACGACTGCGACACAAGCAGTCTTGAAGACTCTGCTTCGTACGTGTCCACGTAAATTCTCGCTCATCCATAGACAGTGCAATGCCAAGATTAAAGCACAATTTCAAAAACACACTTCATTACGCCTTTTAGCGCCGCTACTTTGCGTCCATACTTCACCGCAGAAGCAACTTCCTTTGTGTTACTGACGCTGCGCGCACTGGCACTCAAGAGTACAGTTGTCAACTTTGAAACAGATATTTGGTTTCTATACTACGCAAACTTCCCTGATTTTGCCGGCATTTGAACTACAAAGTTTTACAATACTATTTTTGAATAGTTCTTTTTTCCTAATTATTAGCTGTGCGGTTTGAGGCTCCTTGCCACGATTCACGCGGCTCTCCCCGTCGGGGGTTCGAGTCATGCCTAGAGCATATGTGTGTGTGTGTTTTGCACTTAGCGTAATTTAGTTTAAGTTAGATAAGTAGTGTGTAAGCCTAGCGACCGATGACCTCAGCGGTTTGGTCCCATAGGAACTTACCACCACATAATTCATAATTATGTTACAGTTTTATATAATGAATACTTGCAAAATTGATAATTAACACTTACATATAAGAAATTACTTTAAAACTGCAGAAATAATTATCTAAAACGTTATGAGGCACTGCGTTGTTGTGCTGTAAACCAGTGCTTTCGAGTTGCAACATGAAGGTCTTTTCTCTAAAATTAGTTCAGTACTTCATCAGCTACTCAATCCGTCCACCTAATCTTAAACATCCTTCTGTAGTTGTATATTTCAAAAGCTTCTATTCAGTTCTTCTCAGTGGTGATTGTGGTCCTTATTTAAATTGCATATAACTTTACATTTCAAATATTTTCATGAGATATTCTACGATAACATGCAATATCCGAAAGAAATTATCCAGACACCCGTATGTATGTAATGCAGAATTGTCCACTAGATGTCACGGGAGGTGGACGCGACAGTATAAAATGAAGCAGGGAGTACCGTGTTGGCAACAGTGACAGCATAATGAGTCGGGCAGGAGATCTGTGTGACCTTGGACTAGTCACTGGCTGACACACGGGTAAAAAATTCATCAGGGACATTTCGTCACATCTGAAGCCTACAGAAGAATGCAAAAACTGGTGGAAGTCTATCTATGGGAAGATGAGTTTGGATTCCGGAGAAATGTTGGAAGCTACTGAAACCTCTACCAGTCAGGCTGCAGACAGTTCACGTAAAGAAGCAGAATAAACGTGAGTGATGATGGGTTATAACTGCACCAAGCAGCAAAGGCTAACAAGTGTAAACACTGCTCTCCACCTGTCGAGGGAGAGGCGGGCAGATCGGTGCACAGTGGGAGGACTAGTATAAAGATCCCTGCGTACCTCATTTACACGGGACATACTGTTTCATTGATTTTCCTACAGGGAACTGATTTTACTTAGCTGAGGATCACTGTCAGACAGAACTGGAACATCCACAACGTTTGAGAGGACACTGCTGTTGACCGTTTAATTCTTCATCTGTGACAGTGAGGTATTCCACTGTTATTCCACGGTGCCCAGTCTTTATGAGAAAAACGTTTAATGGCTTGCAACCTTGCAGGGTTGAATCTTTTACCCATCTGTGACTGATTTCTGCAGACTGGCAACAGATGATCAGTGTTAGCAGATGGATGTCTTTGTGTACCGTCCGTGACAAGTTAGGACAGGCGTGGAAAACCAGTATCTTCACCTTTGGTGGGCGGAGAGGGAGGGAGGAAGAAGGGTAGGAGGGGAGATAAGGCTGGGTCTAAGCGACTTAGTCTGTATCCACTCACAGAGGTGAACACTCATGTCGTGATTTTTCTCAGTTGCCTATGTGTGTGTTCCATTTTGATTCGTTTTGTTATGACTGGTAGACCATGGCAATGTTGATTTGTAATTAGAGCACGAAAGCATTTTCCATTAGTTGTGGTAGCGTGTATTGTTTTTCCTACCTTTCAGTGATAATTCTCTTTCCTATCCCTTATTACCATGTACCTGTGTACAACTTACTCAGCAGCTAAACACTTGTAGAGGAGTAGGAGGCAGTTCATCTGGCAACGGCTATAAGACAGATTCCCTCCAATTTCGAGTGGTATTGTGAACTAGGCCACACATAAAGATGAATACCAGTATAAACACACACGGTTCAAAAGGGGAATAAAACCTCGGTCAAGCGTCCTCAATCAACACCATACACCAATATTTTTGTTTTAGGATAGAGGCCGCCTTTAGCAAAACACAATTTTGTTTTTTAAACCAAACATGTTTCACTGCAGTTGCAGCATCTTCAATGGGCTTTTATTTTATGGCTATTAAATATAAAGAATGTTGTTTACTGTTTGTATACATGTAGCTATTAGTTCTTAAATTATAATTACAGATATTTGAAAAAACACAAAATTTTATTTTATGGCTGTTAAAAATAAAGAATGTTGTTTACTGTTTCTATACATGTAGCTATTAGTTCTTAAATTATAATTACAGATACTTGAAAAAACACAAAATTATGAATTCATACCTTTTTACCACATGGTGTGGTTTTTCTGATGTGTTATATTTCTACATTGACTGTTTTGCTCCACGGTTTATCGGCAACCACTTATGTCTTAAGGTAGCTAAATTGTTTAAGCCAAAATTACGATTTGTAAATTGTTATTTCTATGCCTCAAATTAATTAATTCTGTGTGTATGTATCTGTGTGTGTGTGTGTGTGTGTGTGTCTATTTACATTATGTTTCACTTACGTTTCCTTTTTCCTCATCTTCATCACTGTCAAACACTATATATTGAGTTGCCACTCTCACTATCACCGTTGACCAGCTGTAAAAACAAACATGGCTGACAGTGGAACAGTTGAAGGTTGCTCCGAATCTTTCAGAGGTGTCTGTGAATTTTTGTGTGTGTTTGTGTGTGTGTGTGTGGGGGGGGGGGGGTAGCTGAGGTGGTGGTGGTGGGGGGGGGGGGCGGAGAACTATTTGAGTTGGTTTATCTAATAATTCTGTGAGGGCAGAGAACAAAGTTCCATTCCAGAGAGCTGTATATTTATTTATCACTTGTTTTCCTTCCACTATGGCATTTTGTATCTGATAATTTTCTTCCAATATTAGTTTTTCTGGGGGGAGGGGGGGGGGGCTGTTGCTGCATTTGAGAAATTTCAAATCAGTATTGATGTTAGTTGGGTTATGTTTCTTGTCCATGAGGTGCTCATCAAATGTGGAATGAAAGCTGTTACTTTTTAGTGCTCTTCTGTGTTCTGTGTAAAGCAAACACGGAAAAAAAGAGCTTCAAACCCAAGATGATTACAATACACCAAGGTGCGCACCTCTTGTGCATTCCGTCTGGGATAGTGAAATAGGACGAAGTTTTCTTTCGCATTGTGGATTTATGGCCGTTACAATGAACATGAACAGCTGCAGCACAGACAATAGCCTCTATGAGTTGCGAAATGCATCTTCAGTAAAACCAACTGCATCGCCATTATTTTCTGAAATGTATTCCTGCTTTGCTCATCCATTATCACCTCCTTCCCTCCCTTGTGTAGGAGGCTATCTGCGTATTCCTCAGCTGCATAAGTACACAAACATAGATAGTAACTTTAATCCTGCTGCTCCAGCAGCTCAGTGGAGACTGCCTATTGTTAGTTGGGGAGGTGTGGGAAAATGAGGGAGGGGAGGATGGACATGGAAGTCAGATGGGGAAGTGGAGGAGGGGGAGGAGTGGGGATAGTAATAACGTTAAAGCGGCATTGCCAAATCTACCCCCACACAGAAGGGGCGATCTCCCCAATGAGAGCCGCCATCTCGAATAAATCTCGACTTACTTGTTATTCAGTGACCAACACAATGAGCAGAATGATGGTGTCATAGTGGGTAGCCTCTTGTGGAAGATTTCGGGTACAAAACAGTCCAGTCAGCGGAATTGAAACATACGTGCATTTGCCAGTATGTGAAAGATACTTTTGTCATCTGGCCACACGGCACTACGTTCTTGGATTCATTTTTGCTACACCTGAATTCTCTTCTTCCGAACATAAAGTTTATGATGGTGATGGAGAAAAACGGTGAACTACCGTTCCTAGACATGTTGGTAAGTATAAAAGAGGATGGCAGCCTGGGCCACGCTGAGTACTGTAAACCTATAGACAGGTACTTATACTTACAAGCCACCAGCTGTCACCATCCCGCACAACGAAATGGCGTGCAGGGACGTTGGTCCACAGACCACAGGCCATGTCGGATTCTGACAGTTTATCTGATGAGCGACGCCACCTCTTTACCGTATGTTTGGAGAATGGATATTCTGAACGGAGATTCGCCTTGCCTTACGCTAGGTGCACGCGAGAAAATGTGGAGAGCTGGAAGAAAGTGAAGAATTTACGTCGGCGATAGTTCTTCTAAACCAGGAAGATAGTTAGAGAAACAAACTTAAATGGACCTTTCATCCGACAGCGAATCTCAGAGCTCATTTAGGTTCAGTGAAAGATGAACTTGGTTTTAGAAGGCCTGATGCCTATAAGATTCCCTATAACTGCAGACTGCTACTCACTGGACAAACTTGTCACACTGTGGAGAACAGATGTGTCGAACATAAACGAAACACACATCTGGGCCAGCCAGAGAAATCTACAGTAGCCGACCATTACCTCGGTACTAAATACTGTATGGAATACAAAAGTACCATATGGCGTCAATTTCTTCGAAGTGGGACGGCATTACTAAAGAAGATGCGGAGCTCGACTACTTTGTCCAACAGAGACACACGATACCAAGTCAGTATGGCATGGGATCCAGCGCTGGTCACGTTAAAATCTCAGCGAAAAAAAAAAAAAAAAAAAAAAAAAACAGTGCATCGTACACGGGATGACGCTGCGGTTGCGACGTAGATATTAGGTCGACAACGGCGAGGACGGGCATTCGCCAGCGCGGACTAGTATTTCGTCAGACAGGCTCCCCACAGAGGGCGCTAGGGCAACCCACGGCATCGCGCATTAAGACTGACACGCATCTGCCCGTGCATTCATCGTCCGACAGGTGGCTTAGCTGTCTCTCTCGCTACCGATCTGCGTATCTGTGCCACTTGTCGTCGAAATTTAGCACTTTCACGCCTGCGGTGTCATAAATAAGAGACTTCGATCACAGCCGGAGAGTGGCACGAGACTTTAAGTCCTACCGCCACACCTTCAACGTGCGCTCCAATGACGTCATCGGGATGATGTCATTGTGGGATAGCACAATTTTACCCTTCCACCAAGACAGTAAGACCGAGATCTAACGGTTATGCTGTATGTTAACCTACGCAACACACACACACACACACACACACATACACACACACACACAAACATAAAAAGAAAAAGAAACAGCGTTAGCTGTGTGTTCGCCTCACGCAAGATTTAGATCACTTGCAGCGACAAAATATTGTGGAATTTTCACAACGACATCCGATGTATCGCTTGCGAACCGTATTTGCAGTTAGTCCGTCGGAAAAGCCTCAAGCAACACAGAACAAAAATATTGCGTGGTAAATGCGATAAATACGTTTTCAAAATAAATGTCACCAACTTTTGTCCCCGTGAGTAAGAACAAATGTTACAAAATAAAGGTCAATGCTTGCAGAAGTAATTGCCTTTGTATCATATTTATGATTTTTGTCAATATTTATGTGACTCATTGTGTCATAACTACAACCAATAACGTAAGAATAAAATACAATAAAGGAAAAGTAATGTGGGATGTCACTGAAAACTTTATGTTGTTTCAAATTTACCCTGTGTGAATATTAAAAGAAGACTTTTCTTCTATGAAGTTCCTCATATTATTATTATTATTATTATTATCATTATTGTTTTCAACAAAATATTGGAGCATAATCAACAACTGTACGAAAAATGTTGCTGGGTCACATGCCCCACAAAGTACACTTCGTATAGGAAAAGTGAAAAAAAGAGCTGCATTAAGGTTCTCATGTATTAAAAAAAAAATTTTAAATGTTTATTGCAATACGTAATAATTACACAATGTAACCCACCACCTTAGTGATTAGTGGGTCCTAAATGATACAATGTTTTATGTTATTTGCAGCTATTACGGATATTACAGTTATTACTGTTAATTTGTAAACTACAGGCAGTGTAAACAGTGCAGGTTAATGGGCAAAATTACGATTTTGTTAAACTATAGACTACTACCTACTTGTTAGTAATCCTGACTGCGTGAAGCATTACTGATGTGTCAGTATGGATATAAACCTACTACAAGGCCTTGCTCATCGACCTGACACTGGGCAGGCCAAAACTACTATTCGTTGCAAGTTCCTATTTTAGTATGTACTTCTAATCCTACTAACTACTAACTAACCTACTTCAAAACCGGTGCTGTCATAATCGTGAAGCTGGTGTACCCCAGGCCCCCTAGCCCGGCACGTGGCGGATTCCAACTAACAAGTCGACCTGTCCACGCACAGGCGGTACAGGATTAGGGTACTAGGAGACGTTCAGTAGTTGGTTTTAATCGCTAATGTCCCTCAGGTATGCAATCAGAACTTTACGTGACACCTCATTTGCCAAGTTATTCAAAGTTTCTAAAGTCTCCTCGTGTCTTAGTAGGTCGTATGTATTATTGTTTGGTAGTTGTTGTCTGCTTCGTCATCGAAAAGGGGGACTCGTAAACCACATGGTCGGAAGTAACCTCCGATGCGCCACAGTCACACTCAGGTGCAGCCCTTTTCCCAAACCGGCTTGTGTATTTACTTTTGGCTTTTACTTCTCTCCCAGTCAATACATTCCGAACTTTCCGGTCTCAGACTGCACGACTTAACCTCGATTTCACCGTTCGCGACAGCCGCTCGAGGCGTGACGCGACGGGCGCAGGACAAAAGACGGCGCTGCTTTCTCTTGTCCCGTCTGCTCTGCCCAGCTTTCCTCCGCCGTTAATTGCAAGGGCGCCGGTTGCCGGAAGACAGATACCCCTCCTTCCTTCCTCCCTCCTCCCCCCCCTCCCCCCCACAGTCCCACTCTACCCCTTTCCCGGCCCCCGTGCTAATATTTCCGCTGCACACTCCGTCGAGGTGCGCGTCACGAGTGCTCTCGCCTCCGACTGTGCCGCGCCCCTCCTCGGTTATTACGCGAGGCCTCTCACAGCTGCAGAGCACTTGGCCTCGCGCGCTCTAACTCAACTCGTGCCCGCTGGCCCTGGGCAGCGACAAGTCTGACGGCGCTGGAGTGGCCACTGAACGCAGGCGAGCGCCAGCTCAGCGTGGGAGCTTTCTGTCAGCGAAATCTTCACGGGCGCCGCATGTGAGCTCTAGCGACCTGGCGACTGAGATATACTGATTCTTTACCGATAACAGGTCCCTTGAACATGCAACCAACCTCTTTGTCAATAAGTATATTGTAATGTTTTTATATGCATGGGAGTTAATTTGATTGGATAAGCGCCTCTTCATTTCTTGCCACGATGCGGTACCGATCTATTCAGTTCATCATTTTCGAGACGTAGTGTAGCGGCAGCTTCTATTTTAGCACGTTTTTATTAGGTCACTTCCTTGTCTGACTGTTTGGTACAGATTTTTCAATTAATTATGAACTTACTTCCTGATTTGCTAGAAACTTGAAACTATAAACATAGTTCAGACTTAGACTGCACTGATTCTGTCTGTTGTAGGTCTGGTCGGTAGCGGTGGAACAGTTTGGTAACGCCTGGCATCTCGGCTGTCTTGCTGGACCGGAGTGTTGTGTGGGTAGTATCAGAATGCATGGTCTGAATGGATTGGAACAGCTCAGCACAGAACAAATGGAAGGGGAGGTCTGGAGAAGGACATGGACAGAGAAAGAGAGGGAGTGTGTTGTACACAAAACGTATGTGTGCGTGGGTGAAGCTGTCGGTAAACAGCTAGTACACAGATAAACAAGTATTCATATAAAGAATATAATCTCTTCCCATTAAACGCCATTGAGAAATTTCACAAACAGAAGTACAAAAAGCAGAAAAAATATTTAATTGCAAATAAAATTTTTAATGTAACACAGTCTAATTGAACATGAAAGTATAAAACAATTTCTCCTAGCCACATACAAATTCCTAACACATACAGATAGTGCTGAAACTTTACTATTGAGAATTTTTAATAGTTAAGACAAAACTTGTGAAGTTTATAATGATAAACGTGGGGAGTATGCAAAGCATAATAGTTAGGAGGTAGCTATTCATGCTTGAATTATGCACAGAGTGTGCCACCTGGCCTCCGTGGCCGAGCGGTTCTAGGCGCCTCAGTCCTGAACTGCGCGACTGCTACGACCGCAGGTTCGAATCCTGCCTTGAGCATGGATGTGTGTGATGTCCTTAGGTTAGTTGGGTTTAAGTGGTTCTGAGTTCTAGGCGACTCATGACCTCAGATGTTAAGTCTCATAGTGCTCAGAGCCATTTGAACCATTTGTTTTTAGTTAAAAGTCATATAAGTGTTGTCTTTTTCATTTTTTCATTATTTTATTATTTTTTTTGAGTCTTCTGAATGATTTGATGTGGCTCAGCACGAATTCCTCTCCTGTGCCTATCTTTTCGTCTCAGAGTAGCCCTTGGAACCAACATCCTCAATTATTTGCTGGATGATCCTTTTCTCTGTCTTCCACTACAGTTTTCGCCCTCTACAGCCCCCTCTAGCACCATGAAAGTAATTACCTGATGTCTCAACACATGTCCTGACATCCTGTCCCTTCTTCTTGGCAGTGTTTTCCATATTGTCATAGTTATTACAAATTCACTAGCACACATTTGTGATACTATCTGCATTGGGCTAGGAAACACTATTTTTGACCTTTAGTCCGATTTAAAAACGCGATATATATTAAATTTTTTTTCTTCCCTGAAGTTTATGCCTATCCGACGAGTGAAGTGTTTCTGTACATTGCTACACAAGCAGCAGTTCTTACACACTTCTGCCTACACCAAACTGCGTCTTGCTTCCTCAACACAGGGTGAACGAAAGTTCGAACACTCGAACGAAACAGAGCAATTCCTTGCTTACTGACAGTACAATAATATCTTGTACAACATTTCCTCATGCGCGTATTTTAGGTAGAAAATTGTCGTCAAACAAAGTCGGTTTGGTACCACAGTAATTCTTCTTGTCAAGTGGTGCCACAAACTTCTCTTCTCCCCAATCCTATTCAATACCTCCTCATTAGTTATGTGATCTACCCATCTAATCTTCAGCACTTTTCTATAGCACCACATTTCGAAAGCTTCTATTCTCTTCTTGTCCAAACTATTTATTGTCCATGTTTCACTTCCATACATGGCTACACTCCATACAAATACTTTCAGAAACGACTTCCTGACACTTAAATCTATACTCGATGTTATCAAATTTCTCTTCTTCAGAAACGCTTTCCTTGCCATTGCCAGTTTACTACTTCAAGTGTCTCGTTTCCTAATCTAATTCCCTCATCATCACCCGACTTAATTCGACTACATTCCATTACCCTCGTTTTGCTTTTGTTAATGTTCATCTCATAGCCACCTTTGAAGACACGATCCATTCCGTTCAACTGCTCTTCCAAGTCCTTTGCTGTCTCCGACAGAATTACAATGTCATTGGCGAACCTCAAAGTTTTTATTTCTTCTCCATGGACTTTAATACCTACTCCAAATTTTTCTTTTGTTTCCTTCTCTGCTTGCTCAATATAATGATTGAATAACATCGGGGAGATCCTACAACACTGTCTCACTTCCTTCCCAACCACCGCTTCCCTTTCATTTCCCTCGACTCTTATAACTGCCATCTGGTTTCTGTACAAATTGTAAATACCCTTCGCTCCCTGTATTTTACCCCTGCCACCTTTAGATTTTGAAAGAGTGTATTTCAGTCAACATTGTGAAAAGCTTTCTCTAAGTCTACAAATGCAAGAAACGTAGGTTTGCCATTCCTTAATCTAGCTTCTAAGATACGTCGTAGGGTCAGTATTGCCTCACGGGTTCCAATATTTCTACGGAATCCAAACTGATCTTCCCCGAGGTCGGCTTGTACAAGTTATTCCATTCGTCTGTAAAGAATTCGCGTTAGTATTTTGCAGCCGTGACTTATTAAACTGATAGTTCGGTAATTTTCACATCTGTCAACACCCGCTTTCATTGGGATTTGAATTATTATATTGTTCTTGAAGTCTCAGGATATTTCGCCTGTCTCGTAAATCTTGCTCACCAGATGGTAGAGTTTTGTCAGGACTGGCTCTCCCAAGGCTGTCAGTAGTTGCTTGGACTTAGACGTTTCAGTGCTCTGTCAAACTCTTCACGCAGTATCATTTCATCTTCATCTACATCCTCTTCCATTTCCATAATATTGTCCTCAAGTACATCGCCCTTGTATAGACCCTCTATATACTCCTTCCACCTTTCTGCTTTCCCTTCTTTGCTTACAACTGGGTTTCCATCTGAGCTCTTGATATTCATACAAGTAGTTCTCTGTTCTCCCAAGGTCTCTTTAAGTTTCCTGTAGGCAGTATGTATCTTACCCCTGTTGAGATAAGCCTCTACATCCTTACATTTATCCTCTAGCCATCCCTGCTTAGCCATTTTGCACTTCCTGTCCATCTCATTTTTGAGACGTTTGTATTTCATTTTGCCTCCTCCACTCACTGCATTTTTATATTTTCTCCTTTCATCAATTAAATTCAGTATTTCTTCTGTTACCCAAGGATTTCTACTAGCCTTCGTCTTTTTACCTACTTGATCCTCTGCTGCCTTCATTACTTCATCTTTCAAAGCTACCCAATCTTCTTCTACTGTATTTCTTTCCTCCATTCTTGTCAATTGTTCCCTTATGCTCTCCGTGTAACTCTGTACAACCTCTGAATTATCCATTTTATCCAGGCCCCATCTCCTTAAATTCCCACCTTTTTGAAATTTCTTCAGTTTTAATTTACAGTCCATAACCAATAGATTGTGGTCAGAGTCCACATCTGCCCCTGTAAATGTTCCTAAATCTCTGTCTTACCATTATATAATCTATCTGAAGCATGTCAGTATCTCCCGGCTTCTACCATGTATAGAACCTTCTGTTATGATTCTTGAACCAAGTGTTAGCTATGATTAAGTTGTGCTATGTGCAAAATTCTACCAGGCGGCTTCCACTTTCATTTCTTACCCCCAATCCATATTCACCTACTACGTTTCCTTCTCTCCCTTTTCCTACTAGACAATTCCAGTTGCCGGTCGGATTCACCGAGCGGTTCTAGGCACTAGAGTCTGGAACCGCGCGGCCGCGCACGGTCGCAGGTTCGAATCCTGCCTCGCGCATGGATGTGTGTGATGTCCTTAGATTAGTTAGGTTTAAGTAGTGTAAGTTATAGAGGACTGATGACCTTATACGTTAAGTCCCATAGTGCTCAGAGCCATATGAACCATTTTTTTTAAATTCCAGTCATCCATGACAACCAAATTTTCGTCTCCCTTCACTATCTGAATAATTTCTTTTATCTCATCATACATATCACCAATCTCTTCGTTATCTGCGGAGCTAGTGGCATATAAACTTGTACTACTGTGGTAGGAGTGGGCTTCGTATCTATCTTCGCCACAATAATGCGTTCACTATGCTGTTTGTGGTAGCTTACCCGCTTTCCTATTTTCCTATTCATTATTAAACCTACTTCTGCATTCCCCCTATTTGATTTTGTATTTATAACCCTGTATTCACCTGACCAAAATTCTTCTTCCTCGTGCCACCGAACTTCACTAATTCCCACTATATCTAACTTTATCCTATCCATTTCCCTTTTAAAATTTTCTAACCTACCTGCCTGATTAAGGAATCTGACATTCCACGCTCCGATCCATAGAATGCCAGTTTTCTTTCTCCTGATAACGACGTCCTCTTGAGTAGTCCCCGCTCGGAGATCCGAATGGGGGACTATTTTACTACCGGAATATTTTACCGAAGAGGACGCCATCATCATGTAACCATGCCTCGGGAAAAATGACGGCTGTAGTTTCCCCTTGCTTTCAGCCGTTCGCAGTACCAGCACAGCAAGGCCATTTTGGTTAGTGTTAGAAGGCCAGATCAGTCAATCATCCTATGAATGAAAGCACACACGTCACTGTAGTAATATTGTACAGTAATTATTATTTATTTTGCAAACCGATCGTCATCAGGTACAAATGCGTATAATATATTAGTGAAGTGAGTTGCTACGGCGGAGAGAAACTTGAAGAACTGCGTTTTAGTCGTCAGCTGTACGACTTTTATTCATTCTTTGCCGATTTCGGTCCTAGCCAGCATCATGATAGCTTGATGTACTGGTTTATTCTACAGTGACGGAAATGGGTGAAGAATAGATAACAATTCGTACAACTTATGGCTAAAACGCAGCTGTTCACATAAAACACTGAAGCACCAAAGGGACAGGTATAGGGATGCGTATTCAAATACAGAGAGATGTAAAGAGGCAGAATGCGGCAACGCGTATATAAGACAACAAGTGTCTGGCGCAGTTGCTAGATCTGTTACTGCTGCTACAATGGCAGGTTATCAAGATTTAAGTGAGTTTGAACGTGGTGTTACAGTCACCGCACAAGCGATGGGACGCAGATTCCCCAAGGCAGCGATCAAGTGGGGACGTTCCCCTACGACTATTTCACGAGTGTAACGTTAATATCAGAAATCCGGTAAAACGTCAAATCTCCGACATCGCTGCGACCGAAAAGATCCTGCAGTAACGAAACCAACGACGACTGGAGAGAATCGTTCAACGTGACAGAAGTGCAACCTTTCCGCAAATTGCTGCAGATTTCAGTGCTGAGCCATCGACAATTGTCACCTTGCGAACCATTCAACGAAACATCATCGTTATCGGTTTTCGGAGCCGAAGGCCCACTCGTGTTCCCTTTATGACTACCTCTCCTGAGACCGTCAACACCGACAATGGACTGTTGATGACTGGAAACTTGTTGCCTGGTCGGAGCAGTCTCGTTTCGAATTGTATCGAGCGGATGGAAGTGTACGGGTGTGGAGACAACTTCATGAATCCATGGACAGAGCTTGTCAGCAGGGGCTGTTCAAGCTGGTGGAGGCTCTGTACTGGTGTGGGGCGTGTACTGTTGGGGTGATATGGGACCACTGATACGTCTAGACACGGCTCTGACAGGTGACACGTATGTAAGTATCCTGTCTGATCACCTGCATACAGCCATGTCCATTGTGCATTGCGTCGGACTTGGGCAATTCCAGCAGGACACCCCAGAAGTCCGGAGTTGCTACAGAGAGGCTCCAGGAAGACTTATTGATTGGCGACTCCATGGAGTGTCCTGTGCACCACGACCAGATAATGGATATACTTAGAAGGAGAGACAGCGTTGGTCGTATTTTTTTGTTTTATTAGCCGCAAAATCGATTTTCGGTCACTTAGTGACCATCCTCAGTGCTGTAATATACAATTTAAATTGGTAGGCACTGGTGTCAACAAGAGTTTATGTGATCGCTCTAAGCTTGTTGACACCAGTGCCTACCAATTTAAATTGTATATTACAGCACTGAGGATGGTCACTAAGTAACCGAAAATCGATTTTGCGCCTAATAAAACAAAAAAATACGACCAACGCTGTCTCTCCTTCTAAGTATTTCCTGGAAGACTCTTCCGAGTTTAAACACTTCCGCTGGCAACCAGACTCCCCAGACATGAACGTTATTGAACATAACTGGGATGCCTTCCAACGTGCTGTTCAGTAGAGATGTCAACCCCCTCGTACTCATACGGATTTATGGACAGCCCTGCACGATTCATGGTGTCAATTCTGTTCAGCACTACTTCAGACATTAGTGAAGTCCATACCACGCAGTGTTGTGGCACTCCTGCGCGGCCGCGGGGGCGCTGCACGATATTAAGTAGGTGTACCAGCGTCTTCGGCTCTTCATTGTATGTGTGGATGTGAATTTTTTTGTATGATCAAAGACTTTAAACTAGTCATGTATAGAGTCTATCATTTTATTTCCAGAGATGACAGCTGTTTATGCTTGATTTAGGACTAAAACGAGTGGAACTATTTCAGTGAAAATATGGTGCTATGTTATTGAAATAAATTCAATACGTCACACATGCAACAATGAATTATATATATATATATATATATATATATATATATATATATGTGTGTGTGTGTGTGTGTGTGTGTGTGTGTGTGTGGTGTGTGTGTGTGTGTGTGTGTACACAGGAGGTAAATGGTATAAGGCGCCAAAATTATAATGATGGCACATCTCGCAATGCTTGAATGCTTGACAAAAAAGTCTAGTAATATGTTTGCGTATTTCCTACGTTTGTCCCAGGAAAAAACAGTTCGTCTTAGGATAATGGTTTTGGAAAAGTAGATACTTGGCCGTGCACGTACGTAAACAATCAGTTCCTGTTATTGCCCGCTGCGTGTATTGACATCGAGAGCGTAAATCGTAAACACATAGGCAACTGCGGCCTGAGTGGATGCGTCTTTGTAATACACCGAGCGACGACAGTAAGCGTGGAACCTGTACAGATGTTATTGCAGCTCTGTTAACTGTTAGGACGGAAAGGAGATTTACTATAGCTGAACTATGCGATATGCATTTAATTTATGGCGAGGCAAAAGGTGTTGCGAGGGCAGCTGTACGAATTTATCCAGAACGCTTCCAACAGCGACGACTTCCTGCACGAAAGACATTTGCTGCTGTGCACCAAAGGTTTGTGTCATTGTAATTCTCTACCTGTGTGCGATTATTATGCATTTACATCTTAAGTACAGTAGTTATCTGCATCTTTGTAAATTTTCGTCCGTATGCGAAACGTATCTTCTCTTCTGATATGCTTTCCGTTTTTGTTGCATCATTGAAACGTCCCCTTGGAAAATTATACATGACTCTACTTAAACTGACACACAATATTTTTAGCGCAACGCTATCTGACTTTCAATAATCCCTACAAAAGAATGGCCCTGACTAACATTATCCTATACCTTTCACAAATCACTTACCTCACAAAAATGTTCGTTACTCGAACTACTGCAATACAGCGAGCGCCACTACTGCCAGCTAAATAAAAGATTCAAACTACTGAAGGCACTAACTACTGATAGGCATAGTTAGCAAATGAAAGATTTTGATAGAGAACAAACAATGTATTTACCTTAATAGTGTTCAAAAGTCATAATATATATATAGCAGTTCATGACATCCATTCTTACAAGTGTACTGTTTCTGATGGACACACGTCCAGATCATCCGCTCTCAAAAATCCGCCGTCTCACTTCCCCACATACACCACCGCTGGCGGCTCACCTCCAACTGCGCAACGCTACGCGCGGTTCACATCTAGCTGCCCAACACTACAATGACAGACAACAATGCAATCTAGCCACAGACTGCACACAGCACAGCCAGTGATTTTCATACAGAGCACTGCGTGGCGTTACCAATAAGAAAACCTAAACAGCCTACTTACATAGCCCCCATGCTTCCCACAAAAAATTTTACAAATTGTTTTGGGCACTGGCCAATACATATTTGTTAAATTTTTTCACAATAACAATAACAAAGAAATCGAATGCACACACTTATTGATACAATGTTGGTCAAAACCTAAAATTTTCTCACAGTCCATAAAGACAGTCCTGATCGTTCATCACAGTAAAATAGCAGTGTTTTACTCAAAGTCTGAGCAGTAAAAGAAAATGCACAAGGAAGTAGTGGATTTCCATGCAGTTTTGAAGAAGCAGTGTTGTCCTTCCAACGGAAAGACAGTGCTGACTCTCGACATGCAGACGGGTAATGGGCCACAATAGAGCAAACCCAACGCAGAGTCAGTCGAAATTTTGAAGAATATTAGTAGGTAGATCATCACAGAGTAGACCCACTGTAGTCCTGGTAGAGATTACGGTATTGGTGGGCCACCAGATGCGCCTGTCACCTAAACAGCCCACTTACATCATGACAGAATACAACTGCCGAGTACGTATTTAATTTCCTTAGATTGAGAGATACTGGCTCTTTACTGCCCCGCGCAGAAGGCAGAGGCCCACAACGCACCGATCGTACATTGGAAGCTGAGGAAAGAATTCTGGACCGCATCCAGGAAGATCCTTTTCAGAGTACTAGAAGCATCGCCCGTCACGTGGGTATACCACACACTGTCGTTCATCGCACTTTGCAAGCGGAGCGTCTGCGGCCTTACCACATTCAACGCGTACAAGCATTGGAAGAACAAGATTTCTCTCCACGACGTGAATTCTCAGAGTGGATGTTGTTACACAGTGTGCAGCATGATTTTGTCAACAAAATACTCGTCACAGATGAAGCGTGTTTCACTCGCGACGGAATAACTAATTTCCATAACATGCACACGTGGAGTGTACACAATCCTCGCCACGTTGTGGCAACACATTTTCAGCGACGATTTTCCGTAAATGTGTGGGCGGGAATGCTCGATAATTACATTATTGGGCCCTATGTTTTACCTGCACGTTTGACTGGTAACTATTACCGAACGTTTCTAGAGGAAGCATTGTTACCAACGTTGTTGGAAGACATTCCGTTAGGCATTCGTCATAACATGTGGTTCCACCACGATGGTGCTCCACCCCACATTGGTCACAGAGTACGCAGATTTTTGGAGAGTCGATTTCCAGGACGATGGATCGGGCGTTCGGGTCCACGTCGATGGCCAGCACGCAGCCCTGATTTAAATCCGCTGGATTTTTACTTTTGGGGCCATATGAAGGAACTTGATTACGCTGAGCCAGTAAATAATGTGGATGAATTGACGCAGAAGATTTTAGATGCTGCCAATACCATAAAGGCCAATGTGCATGTGTGTGAATGAGTGCGACGAAACTGGGTTCGCCGTAATGAAGCATGTGTAGAAGCGAATGGTGGCTATTTCGAACATTTATTGTAGTATTGGCATAAGAGGAAACGAAGTAATGGGTTTCTTTACGTTACTATGTTGCTGTACAGAAGGAAAATAATGTGAATTTAGTATTCGTTATGGAATTGCCGTAAAAAGGTGAAACAGTTGATTGTAATTAATGCACGACTATCTACTTGGTGATTGATTGAATTTGTACCAGAGGAAATACATTGTGTTTGATAATAGCTTGTCATTACTACTACGACCTTCGTTATCGACTTCTTGTGAAACAGACTGGTTGTATTCAATTCACGTGAAGCGAATTACACATTCTTGACAATCCAAAAAGCGTTTACATTCCTTTTTTCGGTACCACCTGATTATCACACCACGTCGTTGTACACGTCTAACGATTTAAATCCTCTGGTCGACTTGTTGCCTTTCTCTGGCCGCCCCGTCATTGTAGGCAATAAGCTCGGTACACCGTGTACTGTCGGTTGACTACGTAAACAGAAATGCGTATACTAACTATCCTTCGAACTTTAGGTTTTAATAATACAAAAGAAAGTACAAGATACAAGAAAATGTCATTAGACTTTTTTGTCAAGCACACCGCGATGTACCGTCTGTATAATTTTGGCGCCTTATACCGTTTACACCCTTTATATGTTACTCAGAATAATTGTTGTAATACATTCAGGTTATGTTTCCACTGAACTAATTGCTCTAGTTTTAGTCCTGAGTCAAACATTAACAGCTATAGAAGCACTTTAGTTCGTTTAAAATTAACTAATAGTTGACGTCTGTTACTTGTCGCTACGGAGTTGCCATATCCTCTGCCGGCTACGCTCGATTACAGGCGACACACAAACACGACGGGTCTTTTCACAAATTCTGTCACTGTGAGATGCTGAGAAATGTTGAAAACGGCCTCCGCGAGGTATGACGGAAATGGGAGATGCTCTGTGGACAGCTGATCTTAAATGACCAATGACGGCAGGTTTCGCAGGCCTTGATTTTAAACTCATGTCCTAACCTCACAATCTCGTGATGTGCAGCATATCCGAGAAAACGGTGATTAACAATTTCCAGCAGAACTATAACTCAAGGAAGAAAAATTTCATACTATGTTTGTTCACATAGCCTCCTCCCACAGCAAAATTTCACTTTCAGTTGTAAAAGTAAAGACTAATTTGTCGCTGTCGTTGGTTACCTGAAACAATACTCATACTGGCTATATTGTATGGTGCATTAACTGCCGATGAGCAGTCTTGGTTGGCATTTGGCTGCAGGCGACACAAGCTGTTGTCAAACGAAAAAAGAATGATAGGAAGAAAAACAAGAAAAGTCGACAGAGGTTGAACGCCGGATGGTAGTTGGAACTAAAGGGACAGGGCTATTACATTTGGGAAATCGTTAGGGGATACAATATTCTGCGATCCACAGTGTCAGTGTTCGGCTAATTGGAGACCTTTTGCAGTCATTCATGGACATCACGTTCCCAAACAACGATATCATATCACCGGGCCACAGTTGTTCGCGACTGATTTGAAGAGCGTTCTGGACAATTTGAATGAATGACCTGGCCAGCCACATCGTGAGACATAAATCCTGTCGAATATCTTTAGGACGTAATAGAGAGGTCAGTTGGTGCACAATATCGGCAGCACTTTCGCAAGTATTGACAGAGATAGAGGTAGCGTGGCACAGTATTTCTGCAAGGGACTTAAAGCGAGTTGTTGAGTCCATGCTGCCTCGAGCTGCTGCACAGCGCAGGGCAAAAGGCTGTCCGACACGATATTAGGAGGTATCCCATGGCTTTGGTTTCCTCAGTGTATCGGCTGAGGCGAGTGCCTGACGCTGGCAGGTGACTCGGCGTTCATCTGTCAGACTCTGAAAGCCAGCAGCCTGCAGTTGGATGGACGTTATGTTTTCACAGTGGCAGCCAACATACTGCAGACGCCAATTTGGAGCCCAGCTGTCTCGTCACGCCAAGCCTGTCCTGATGGGCAGCTTTATACAACGAATGGCATGCTGCGTTTCACGTCACGTTTGCTTCCGGAACAGCACTGCCCAAATGTTTCAAAACGCCAGTTATTGACTCTTGCGGCCGAGTTACAGTTGCAGAGCCGCTAACAGGGCATTATTGCTAAGCCAGCGGCGGTTTGCAAGAGTTCAGATTTCGGCCTCGGACCCCCCGGCTTGTACCCACACCGCTACGACAGGGCATCCAACAGTTCACTTGTGACTGTCAGCCAAATTCCAACATCGGTACAATATGAGAGGTTGCTGACAGGACTGCCAGTGAGGGGCCCCCGCTTAACCCACGGGACAGGATAGATAGTATAATTTGTGGAAAGGGGTCAAAATAAGAGGCTTTCAGTTGCACTTGAACATAGGACTTTATTATTTGATCAAACATTACAAGAGCCAAAAAATTTTTTTTTTCTAAACACACAGCTTTAATCTTTGGGACTTAATTACCGGTTGAAAGCCACCTTAATTTGAAAACGGCTAAATACCAATAACTTAAAACGCAAGCGTAATCAGAAATTTAAAAGGCAATCCTGATCTTAAAACAGTTCTTTAGTTAGGCTGAAGTAAACAAGTTAAATTCAAATCGACTGAAGGCCTAACACTTAAACCTCCATAACATTAATTTTTTTAAATACAAAAGGCCTTGCGTTAAACAGTTCTTCAATTTAGGCTGAAGGCCTTAAGAGCAAACAACTCAAACACAATACCCGCTGAAGGCCCAACTCTTTAAATTCAACAACATTAAAATTTTTAAAATGCAAAAGGGCTTACGTGACACAGTTCTTTGAACTAGGCTAAAGGTTTGACGAGCACAACAAGTCTAATTTTAAAAAAATCGGCTAGAAGACATACAAGTACAAACAACAAGACCAATAAAAAAATAGGGCAGTACACCCAAGAGCGCTCAGATGTTCGAGGGTCGGCATGGAGTTCAAACACTGACGCTCGCTTAGCTGACACAGGCAGTCGGCCCAACCATTCGCGATCCGATGACAACCCAACCGACCGACAGGCAACGGACCCACTGACAAGATAACTTCCACTTCACCCGACCAGGGCACAACAGCCAGTTCAACAGAACAACGTAGAAGATATTGGCGCCCACAACCAATCATACACGGAGCTGTCAAACTACACACCGTGCTGGACAGCAATAACACGATGAGGAAACTACACTGCCTGAAATTTACGTCAACGGCCAGGGCAGGTAACCGGAATGTTAACGGCCACAAGGCAGAAGATTACACTGGTGCCCTTCAATTCAAATAACCAAATACAGTCAAACTCCATCGGAGGGTGGCTAGAATTTTCGAACTTTGAAAAGGACATTTTTGCTCACGGGAATATCTCAACAGCCGACAACGAATTCCAATCGACACAATGTGAGCAGTCTTGACTTTCGTGTCCAGGGTCGGTGAACCACGGAACTCGTAGCAAAGGGAACAGCACCACACACTCCGCCACCGCGTAGAGACCGCCAGCTGGCCAGGCCAAAAACTACGCCCTGCAGAGAATTCCCCGCTTCTCCACGCCAACCGACTGACTCTTCGCACACCGCCGAGCCAGAAACTATAAGCACCATGTCAAAGATAGTCCAAACTGCGAATATCGATACACACCAATGCTGCCATCCACGGAAGGAGAGGATAACAGTATAATCGCGATAACTGCGGGAGACTAAACATAGAATCGCAACGAAGGTTTAATCCAGCGCATAGCATAAGCCAGCCACGGCTCAGCCAGTAGCTAAGCACGTAATATTAAATATTTCAGCTCCAAAAGTGGATGAAGCTGTGTGGTGTTTTGCAAGCTGGGACTTACTACTGCTTCTTTGAGCTGACTGGTTAGCTGGGGCTCCAGAATCACCACTTCTGTTCCACTGAGTGGGAGTCTAAGGAGGTCCAGTACTTATGGTAGGCAGAAAGCCCAGTGATCGGTTAAAATGTACTCTTCGTCTATGTTGTTCGAAAATGAGAGACACGTAGAGGTACCCAAGGTAGTAAGCACATAACATAACTCGAAAGATGTTACCAGTGAACTTAATGAACAGAATGCGATTACCCTAAAGCAGCTTAATACGCTATTGCGAGGTAGGGCTGGGCCAGAAGGCATCAAAGCAGCCTCCACAGTCAACAACCTAGTAACATCAGTAAAATACCTTTTAGAACCAAGTAAGAAATTAAACAACTTGTCAAATATTAATGAGGAAATGAGATTAGGAATTGCCAACAAAATATCTTTTAAACAAACAAGTAATCTATCAAACATTAACAGGTATCAGAAGTCAGATAAGCTCCATATTAATACTCAAAACCTTAACGATTATAAAATTTTTCAGTCGCTCATTCAATGTAAAATCTCAAATGATTGCAGCAGATTTGTAACAATTAACAGTAGCAATGCGGCACGTCTGTTGGTGACATAAGTTCAGAACCAGGAGAAATTATGTGGATACAGTTCAGCCCCACGACAGGCGGGATTACCAGACGGGCAGGTTGGGCTGTCTGAATTCGCCACCCACGGCTGTGCTGGTGGATGGGGCAGGTCCCGTTCAACGTGAACTACAGGAGACTGTGAACTAACCTTCGAACACTAGTAACAATGCAGTGCCTTAGAAAGGGCGGCACATATTTCATTATATTATCCCAAAGTAAGCTTCCAGCACCTGACTCGAAGCTGTCATCAAGGCTAATGGTGGGCCAACACCGTATTGAATTCCAGCATTATCGTTGTTGGGCCCCACGAACTTGTAAGTCATTTTCAGCCGGATACTTTTGATCGCATAGTGTATTTGTATGTTCTCGGATAATTTCAAACCAGACAGGAAAAGCCACGATGAATCAAATAATCAAATACAAGAACAATTTTTCATTCTAGGAATTAATGGCTATATCCTTCAAAGTGGAAAAACTTTCGTTTTTCTCTGCGGGGCTGTTACATACAGTCCACTAATGTGTTCCTCGTTTGTTTCTGGTATGAAGAGGCGACCTCGTGTCCCATCTACAATAATAAACAAAACAATGTCGACGTTTTTCTCTAAGGACAGGAAACTGCTGATAAATTCGCGTGCACTCTAGCTTTTCGTCAGCATTCTAGAAATGTTGCACCATTTTCGACAAAACCTTATCATAGTAAATCATTCATGTGAAACACTTTCTTCTGATACGCCTATGGCGACAGCTGTTTCGTATCTGTTTATTCTCTGATCACCCAATAACACATTGTGCCATTTTTCGACGTTTCTGCCTATAGTAGCAATTTTCGGACGTCCTCCACAACAAACGTCAAGGAACTTTTGAATTCCTCTGTGCATTATTCGCTGTTGAAGGAGGATTCCTTATGAACATTCGCCAACATTGGCCTCTAGTGGCGACTGGCCGTACAAAACAAAGTTTCTGTAGGCAACCTTGAGCTTAAGCAGCCACAGCTATGAGTAAGCCTCTTGGGTATTAATAAACCTCTTCAGCTGTATTTAGTCATTTATTCTTACAGTACTAACGGTTTCGCGGCACTAAAAGCGACATCTTCAGGTGAATATATAACTAAAAAGTTACAATAAGTTCTGATATTTCAGTTATCAGTTCCCCTGAAGATGTGGCTTTTAGTGCCGCGAAACCTCTAGTGATCTAAAAATAAAGGACTATATACAGCTAAAGCGATTAATTAATGCTGAGGATGAAAAAAGTTTTAGATTGCACGTTATTCATACTTAATCCATTCTAAACGAAACATACGTAGTTGTTCAGAATCCATAACGTATATTAACAATATTGTTCCATACTTAAATAAAAAATAGGCATCTCCCCAATCAGCGAATATGGTGAAAAGCACCAAAGCACTTAACAACTGGGTAGCACTCTCATTACAGGGATAAGAAACCCAATAAAGCTTACGTGCTCACAATACGAATCGGCAAGCAGTTACTTGTACTAATAATGCAGCAGAAACAGTCATTAAACACTGTTTTCAAATTAAAGAAAATCAGACTCGCTAACTTCAAACATGTTTAGCAGAAAGACACTAGCCATAAGTAACGAAGCGGGCGGCATTTGATAACATGAGAACCCCTATTTCAAATAGGTAAACAACAGAATCTCAGATGTCAAATATGATTGACTAGGCTGCCCGTAACAACTACAAACAACAAAAAAAAATGGTTCAAATGGCTCTGAGCACTATGGGACTCAACTGCTGAGGTCATTAGTCCCCTAGAACTTAGAACTAGTTAAACCTAACTAACCTAAGGACATCACACACATCCATGCCCGAGGCAGGATTCGAACCTGCGACCGTAGCGGTCTCGCGGTTCCAGACAAACAACAAAAAAGTTTTGCATCACCTCGCACAGAAAATTGAAATAGAGATCAACATAAACGTCATTTACGCCCTTTTTATTGCTCATGAAATCCAAATATTGCATGTTCCACCACCATACAGCGAGACGTTCAGACGTGGTGGTCCAAGTTGCTGTACACACCGGTACCTCTAATACCCACTAGCACGCCCTCTTGCATTCATGCATGCCTGTATTCGTCGTGGCATACTGTCCACAAGTTCATCAAGGCACTGTTGGTCCAGACTGTCCTACTCCTCAACGGCGATTCGGCGTAGATCCCTCAGAGTGGTTGGTGGCTCACATCGTCCATAACAAGCTCTTTTGAGTCTGTCCCAGGCATGTTCGATAGGGTTCATGTCTGGAGAACATGCTGGCCACTCCAGTCGAGCGATGTCGTTATCCTCAAGGAAGTCATTCACAAGATGTGCACGATGGTGTCGCGAATTGTCGTCCATGAAGAGGAATGCCTTTCCAGTATGCTGCCGATATGGTTGTACTATCGGTCGGAGGACGGCATTCACGTATCGCACAACGGTTACGGTGCCTTCCGTGACCACCAGTGGCTTACGTCGGCCCCACATAATGCCACCCCATAACAGCAGGGAACCTCCGTATTTCTGCGCTCGCTGGACAGTGTGTCTAAGGCGTTCAGCCTGACGGGGTTGCCTCCAAACACGTCTCCGATTGTCTGGTTGAAGGCATATGAGACACTCATCTTGAGCGGTCCATTCGACATAATTACAGTATTGACCGTCTAGGCATGGTTGAAGTACAGGCAAAACGAGCCGTGTACCTCCTTCCTGGTGGAATGACTGGAGCTGGTCGCCTGTCGGACCCCCTCCGCCTAATAGAGCGCTGCTCATACATGGTTGTTTATATCGTTGGGCGGGTTTAGTGACATCTCTGAACAGTCAAAGGGGCTGTGTCTGTGATACGATATCCACAGTCAACGTGTATCTGCATGAGTTCCGGCAAACGGGGTGATGCAAAACTTTTTTTGATGTGTGTACAAAGGAAAAGTAGATTCTTGTTTTAGTAGATTTTACAATAGAAAATCTCAGGTTTGGTCAACTAACAACCCCATAGAAATGTAAAGGATGATCCAGACAGTAGGAGATTTTACTTTATTATATCAGCTTCCAAACGGAAACTTCATTTTTTCCATTGCGGCCAAGCCACGGCCGGCAGTGTTAGCTGCCTGTAATTTCTTTCGTCCCAAGGTCTAGCAACAGGAAGTCAGCACCGAGGAAGGGCATCTTGGCCACGCGCCTGTCTCATGTGCTTACGAGGTAACGCCGCCCCAGGCGTCGCTTAGCAGGCAACGCTCTGGAAAATTGCATGCAGCCCTCACAGTTTTATCGATTCTGGCCAATCAGGGCGGAGGAAGCCGTGTGGTACGTCGACTATTCCCGGCCGCTCGTCGCCGGGCCCGCTCTCTAGTATTCTAGCTCACCCGCGAGTCGGATGCGCGCCCTGTAGCAGTGAACACCTCCCGCTTCTGCCGGGGCTGCGGTACTGTGGACTTCGTTTTGGCAGACACCCACTTTCGTTAGGTTCGCGAACTATGTCTCGCTAAACTCTACGCTCTGGCTCACCCTCACCTCCCAAGGCCTATGTAACCTCTTTCAACATGATTTCGCCAATAAATGGCCTTTATCTAAAAATTACCCTATTCATTCCATTACTCCCACCGCCTGCCCATACGCCCATCCTGTACAGAAATGTTTACAATGACCTAAATAAAATAATTACAGTGAAAAGAAACTCGATTAAATTAGACTTCACTGTATTTAAAAGGAAGAACAACACACAGTTCAACCCTCAACATGGTCCTCGGTAAGCCACTAGAAATATGACCAATATAAACTGTCAGTTCTCATTAATATATCTCCACTAGCTCTGCTCTGCAACGCAGACCACACTCCTTCCCACATTTCAAAAAGTAACGTCTGTAATGAAACGCAGGAGCTTCCCTTTAAGGTAAACTTCAGGTCTTTCAGAGCGAACCCCCATAAACAGCAAACGCAGCAGAGCTTTCGGGAAGGAGAAACAAGTCGCAGCAGAAGCCTCAGGAGGAGTCTCACCAAAATGTTTGACAAATTCGTAGGGAAGTGGACCTCAAAATCTTCACACTCTCGGCACAGGCAGTTTCTGGAGTTCCATCGCCACTACAGCCAAACCAAAACACCGTCTTCGGGGGATGAGGTCCAGATAGCGGAGGTAAACCAGCCTCGCGCCCCGCCGCGAGTGATCCTCCCAATGCAGTCTGTCAACCTTCGTGCCGGTCAAAGCTCCTAGCGCGAAGAACCACCGAAGATCGGTCCCGCTACCGCGATGTAGCGATCTATTGAGCGATGCGAACCGGCACAGCTCACCTTCATCACACTGCAGCAAGATTGTGCTCCAAAACTGGTATTTTAACGGAATAATTTAAAAATATTCTTTAAAAAATATTAAAATCTTCCAAGAAACAGTCCTGATAGGTAGGTGCATTAGCTGTTAATAATTCCTTTATTACAGCATTGTACACAATCCGTTCGCGATGATATAATCGCATCTTCAGGTATAAACACTCGGTCATTAAAGATACACGTTCTCCGAACATTCAGAACGGCATCAGAATTGTGAGAACCGCGTTTTTGGAACATTTTAATAGATTTCTTAATTATTTAAAAAAATTCTTTTGGCTATCTAAGATATGGATGTACAATCCGTAAAATCGTATGGTATTGTAATGGTTGCTAATATTTTTTGGGACTTTCATGTGATGTCTCTGCTGTTGCAGAACACATGTCAGTCCTGTAACTAACACCTTGTCTTATCTTCTGCCATTTCTAGCAGTGGGTGTTGGGTCGTTCCGAAACCTAATGACTTAACAAACGGTTGTCCCCATCTCCTCATTGAACGTATTATATGTATTGCATTTGATTAAAATGTAATGCGTGCCATGGAAAGTACTCAGATGGTATCCTCTTGATATGGTCACACCATTATTTTGCCAATTATTAATCTCTCTGTTATTGTTGTTTATGCCTTATTCTTCACTTCGCAATGTATCTATTTATGTTAAGTCAAGAAGTAACCTCAGCTGCTTCAATTTTAGTTCTTCTCCTTTATAACCCCTGATGCAAGCAGAGAGGTGATAAAAGTTTAGTGTGTTTATCTGTGTAACTGTCTGGGACATCCTAGCTCACAAACGAAAGGTTCTATTTCAAAGCAAGTTTTTATTTTCAAAGCTGATTTAATCGGAAGGTTCTTCCATGAAAGCCTCTGCAACCATTTAAATTTAATCAGCTAATTTAAGCAAAAATGTTTTCCGCTAGCGTGCTCTGTTGATACCCGCTACGTAATACATAAGATCCACGTAAAGTGCGTGGTACCCGACTGCATAATTGAAAAAAATTTTAATAAAAGTACTTGAGACGATATGTTTATCTGGTACGGTTGACCAACAAAGATGGGTTCTGCCTTTTGAGTCCGGGCGACTCATCGCATCTAAAAATCAGAAAAATGGGGATTGTAACACCACTGTAAAAGATAAACATATGCTCTCGCAGTCTTGTTTGTGCTTAGTTCTGAGATCTACAGCTCAGTACTAAATTTAATGATTTTTTTGCTAATTGTTTAGGCAGCCTATTGCAAGAGAACGCAGTGGTGGTCAACTTTCTTCCTACTCGGTTTAGATCACCACTGTTTATTGGTTATGCTACCCAAGTCGGGTAAATACATACTAATCTGTATATTAATCTATATTCCGATGTCTGCAAAGTATTCGTGTTAATGTTGGGACTGAGTGTCGATCTTACCGTGTGTACTAGTAAAATATAGAGTTCAAGAAGCATGAAACAAAATTAAACTAAAAATTAAAAGAAAAACGTTCTTCTGGAGTCTCATTCAATACAGTGGAAGCTGTAGCCTCTGTATTCCTACCACGCCTAGAAGAATATTGCTGTGCAGTCTCGTTGAAACGAGACGCAGCAGTAGACAGCGCGTTTCTGGCATGTCTTATAGAACATTTCTCTGGAGTCTCATCTAATACAGACCGAGCCATAGCTTCTGCATCCCTGTCGAGCCTGGAGGAAAGTTGCACTGCAGTGTTATTAGATCGTGAAATATTATGGAATTTTTTGTTTGATGTAACCTACGCTCACAACTACTTCCCTTTGGCGCCTGCGAAGTATTTATGTGAATGTGGGGATGGAGTATCGATTTTACCGTTTCTGATGGTAAAATATACAGCTAAAAAGCAAAGATAAAACTTAAACTAAAATAATTTAGAAAGAGATCCAGAAAACCTCGAAATGGCGTCATAACTATATAACTTGTAATACTGTAAGATTTTATAATTTTATTATTGTGTGTAATACCGTCCATTACCTAAAGTTTAGTTTACCAAGTTCGTTGCACAGCATAAATAAAGAGTGCTCGGTTTAACATTTTCTCAGTTAACATCATACGACCTCACAAAATTCAGCATTAGAACGATTTAACCTGTAGTATTGCGTAGTTTTATTATATATTGCACTTAACATAGTCCATTGTGTAAACTGTAATTTCCACATTAACAAACAAGTTTGATGACCAACGCTCTGTGTAAGCGGAGTGTACCATTGCTTATAATGTTTGTTACCTAAGAACTAGAATCAGTTTCAGGCGCTAGTCACTTGTTCCCTGATGACGGAATAATAAGCCAAACAGTACTCTGAAATATACAAAAGTCAATGGAACAAAGAAAGTACTCGCTATCGAACCTTAGGTCTCTAAGAAATAAAAAGACGTAATGAATATTGCCCCTTTAAGTATAATGTAAATAGTAATATCTTGATACTAGTGTTGCCGCGTTGTCGGATCGTTAAGTAAATAAAACAAAACCAGAATACATCTAAAAATGAGAAAGTATGAAATTTAAATACAATAACCTACGTAGGCAACATAGGTAAACATCAAAACAACAATATCTCATCGTTGAGTCTAAGACCAAATTAATTTACTTAAAACGTTTGCAATATAGACACAACCGTCAGCAGTCCTGCCGTCACGCGAATGCGCTTTCGAGTCACCGCATTGGGTCACGGCCCGCACTCCGCATACCGCGCACCGAGCGAATCACGCTCATAGTTCAGTGAAGCGTGGCTCAGTATGCTATCACCAAACCACTGCAGGACATACGCCTCGTAAAAGAAATTAATGCGTGAAACGAAGTTCGTACTTATTTACGTAAAAATATCATATGCAATAAATAGGCAACTGTATTCTTTAACAACATTGAGCTAATTAAAAACGAATTGGTTTACTCATTTTATATAATAAGTAATTACATAATAAGTAAGTAAGCTATTTGGAGGTGTGGATGCGAGGCGTGCAGGACTGTAGATGAAGCCAAACACAAGAGGCTCACACCCAGAACTAACGAAATTATGCTGAGCTAGAAAGAATAGCTGCTGTTAACTCTTTTTTCTATTATTATTATTTACTCAGCTGTCTCACAACGCGACGATGCTTGGATCAAAATATTAGAACTGTATTATGTATAGTGGGACATTAAACTAATTTTTTTAGTTTTTAAACTTTTTTAAATTTTTTATTTAAGTTTTATCTTAGAATCCAGTTTTCACTGCCATACGTAAGACTCAGACTTAGCCTCCACATTGTGTAGTGTTACAGTTATCAATTTTTTTTAAATTTTAATAATCAACAGCCTCAGTTGCGCCATTTACCTAGAATTTACCTAGGTTTCAGTCGGGATAACCCAACATTCTTCAGAATAAAAGTAACTATCGTTTGTCCATAGTGGACATTGTCAAGCTAAAACTACAAATCCATAAATTATCGTCAGTCTGTAAAAACTTATCTGAAACTGCCTCGGCCCCACTTCGCTACCGCGATGCGACAGCCATGAGTGCTGTACTGGAACTCTGCCGGACAAACGGTAGTTACTTTTATTCAGAAGAAGGCTGGGTTATCCCGACTGAAACCCAGGTAAATTCTGGGTAAACGGTGCAACTGAGGCTGTTGGTTATTAAAATTAGTATTTATACAGTTGCTGACAGGGCCGCGAAATGGTGAAAATATTTAGTCTGGTCTCTTTCCTCATAGTTTTGCCAAGGTACCTCCTTTTACAACAGTTCACAGCATTCTGTCTCTGTACATCTGACTACAGATGAATAAAAAAATCACTCAAGCATGGAGTTTATACTTCTATTTCCTACAGAGTAGCACAAGCATTCCGTAAAATCAACATTGAAGTTGGCTTTACTAGCAAAAATGCATTATCCAAGGCACTCACTCATTCCATCGAGTGGCACCTCATTTTTGAGGTCTGGGATCTACAAAATCAATGTGATGTAATGTATATTGCGTAAACCGGTAGAACTTTCGAAGAAAGATTTCGAGAGCATACAGCTCTGCGTACCATGGAGCATTCCACTTTAAACGAACACCTGCGAACGACAAACGATGACATTGTAGGTATTAATGAGAATCTAGAGGTATTACACATCACTGATAAAGGTGGGATGATGGATGTTCTTGAAGGTATGGTAATCTATGTATATGCGAAGAAAGAACATGGGAGTCTTTTAAATGAAAAAACGGAATCAAAGAATGTTCTTTCTCGAAATTTTTCACAACCTGTTGTGAATTGAATTCTCGAATCTAGAAAGGAGATGATGTGGATAGCATCTGTGCGTGTTATTTCTTCCCGCAGTCTGTCTCACGTTGCGTTTGCTTATAGTATGCATTCTACATGTCTACGATATTATGATGTATCGATCCTTACCGTTGACTGTCTTCTTTTATTTTTTAACCCTAGTTAAAAGATAAAAGAAGACGCCACAGCAACTGAGCACACCTACAGTCTATGAACGTGGTCAAAGATAATGCCACCTATGGCACTACCTTTGCCCACGTTCATAGACTGTAGGTGTGCTCAGTTGCTGTGGCGTCTTCGTGTGAAGCGATTGTACAATGGTAAGTAGGTGTGCAGCACGAATGGATTTGATGTTCATGTTGAACTTCTACTTCAGATTTGACTTTGTACTTTTAGTTTGGGATTCATGATATCCAGTGATTTATGGCGCTATACAAGAAACTCCTTTATTTGGATAGAAGCGTATGGTGACTAATTTGTGCTCTGTAGTAGCTACTGATATGACGAAATGGATAGTGGAATTGTATTAGCTTTTCACCTATGTGGCCTCGCTGGAGTGTTATGGCTAGGTTCAGGTATCGTACTTACGTTATTACTGTACACATCTTGACACAGATAGGATTCCATCACGATACGTCACATGATATAGCGTTTTGTAGAATGCTTATTGTATTTTTACTGACTCAGTTCCTTAGCGATTTTACTGTAAGAGGTGTGACGTAGTATTTGCATTACGATCGGTAACATTCTTTTCATAGAGATGACTCCACCTAGATGTAATACGGATACGCGTTAACACTGTTATTTTAACGCCTATTAAATGGGGTAGGGCGAAAGCTGAAGATTTATTTTTAAGTTTTACTGATCTTCCGTTTTGTTTTCAGTATCAACAGTAGTGTTACCGTAATCTGATAATATATTATCATGTGTCGACTTCAGTAATAGTGGAGAACTTACGTGTTTTCTTACTGCATATGTAGGATCAATACATTTCGTTTCAGTTAGAACTGCCGTATTTCCTGTCCTGAAGCAGTATGACTTGAGGTCGAATAGGTTTTTGCATAGCATTTTACAATTATTGGTCAACATATGCCGTTCTTTTACTACAGACCACTTTGTCCTTCACATGAATTTCTTTGTCAGGTGCTCCCACCAGTAGTCCAGCGGGACTGTTCCGCAGAAGTGCTTGTCATAAGAGATATCCATGTAACCTATAATAGGGGGCGGTGGTGTCATTATCGTAACTGTGAATACCTAGATAGCTGTCACTTTTTACGCTTCTATCATTTCTTTGGCGATGCACGTTTGCCGATAGTAGACTTAAGATGAGTTTCATCGTGATAGGGTCGGTTCTGTGGATGAGATATGTAGTTTGTTAGCGACCCACATTCCAGTGGGGTGATCCCTGTCACAACTATGACACTGTTTTAGCTAGAATAACAAGTGATGATTTTGGCACGTCATTGTCTAGTAATACGTCATTTCTGGGACTTACTTTAGTATATTTCATATTGTTATTTTTGGGGCTTTTCTTTGGATGATATGTATTACTCTTGTTCAGCAAATATTCATATACCTCTACGTTACTTTAGCCCTCATGTTTGACCATTGTTTCTGACATTATACATTTCTTCTCCTATATTTTTTATCTAAGAAGCTTAGTATGAATTTAATTTTTCATACTTACTATAACGCACTGATTCTTTAGCTGAGGCATGCAATATGTCACTTTAATATGAGCTCGCAGATCCTGTTTTCTACAACTCTTTGTGTCCGCTTTATAGTAGTCGACTCCCTTGCTAGGCAGCATATGTTTATTAATGAGCAAGTTTTCGGCTTCTTAGCATTTTCAACGCTACTTTTATGCTTAGGACAGTGAAGCATTCTATTGCTTCCTTTTAATGGGAAATGGTGTTATCTATTGTCAGCTTGCACCTTTTAGCCAGTTGAATTTTTAGACCCAAATTGAAACATTCCCCATTTCACCTGTTGGAATTCCGTGCGTCTTGACTACATCTTAAGAGTATGATTAAGCCCCAGATAGTTTATCACCATGTCAGCATTGTTCTTACTTCCCCAGACGGCTTAGATGTATGGGGAACATCATACTAGAGACGTGTTTTGGTGTTAATGGAGTTACATGATGTTACTCGCTTTATGGACTTCAACTTTGATCACATGGTGGTCTACGCACAGTTTTTTATCTTCTATTTTTTCCGTACCCACGTTCATTATCGCCACACCACTTGTTATGCCTTATTATTTAGATGTTTTGTTGTCTATAGATAAGTCGTTAAGGTAGTGCCTTATACTCCCCTTGCTTAAGTAAGATTTGAGATCCTTGTTGGTTTGTTTCACTGTGGTAATGCCGACCTGTTAAGTGATATCAAGGAATCCAAATCGTATCTTTTTATTTAGATTTGCTGTGTAACCTAGGCCACAACGTAATTGTGAATATTCTTAGCTTTCGCTTTACATGGTATTTTGTCTTAGTATGTCGACTGCCATTGGGTTTTGCGTCAAGTTGTTTTTCATGCTGTGACAACTAATTGTATTAACCTCTGTGATAGTGCCTAGGCTGCAAATATGCGTACTTTTATACTTCATAGCTTACCGTGTGACATTTTACTTTAAATGTAGACTGATTCTCATATATACTAGGCGCTTCCTCATCTATAAGAATATTGTACATATATGAAGCGCAGAAGAGTTCAAGTTACAATGAATGTATAAAATGTAGAGCGTCAAAAATCTTTCCTCAGAGGAATATATATGTACGTTGAAGCTAAATTTAACTATCAACAGGTATCTTTCGGAAATATTTCTTTGAAGGGTAATCTCATATCAAAATGAAAATGAAGGATAATCAATACAGAAAACGAGAGTACAGAAGCTATAGGGAGAACAATGAAGATTGGGTAGTTGAATGGACAACCAATAAAGAGTTACTGTATAGAACCGAAGAGAGAAGAGCTTTGTAGAACGAAACTAAAATAATACATACATTGGTAGGACACAATCTGCAGTTCCGAGAATGGTTAATTTTATAACTGCGTTTTTTGTGAGAGGAGAGGTTGCAACCGTACAATGAAATCAAATATTCAGTGCAGTAAGCAGTTTTATATTCGTAGGGAACAGCAGTAGCATCAGACTAGACTTCGGAATTACTAAGATCACAACAGTGTCACTAAATGCAGAAAACCGGAGATACGAAGTAATTACAGTTATTTACTGTACTATACATATCTCCAAAAGCAACAGTAAACTTTCAGCAAATCTACTTAGAGTGTTTAGTGATGGTTTGCTTTAGAATCGATCGAATTACCGATGACAACCGTCTATTCTTGTTCATCGAAATATGTTGCAGATAGAGGTCCACTGCGATTGTGGTGATTGCTTGCCTCACTCCAGCTCCAATTAGTAGCACCGGGTCTGGTCCCCTGTTATGACGGGTCGCAGGAAAAAATTCACAGCCTTGAAAACTCAAGTGCATCTAGAGTAGGCTGGTTCAAATGGCTGTGAGCACTATGGGACTCCTGAGGTTATTAGTCCCCTAGAACTTAGAACTAGTTAAACCTAACTAACCTAAGGACATCACACACATCCATGCCCGAGGAAGGATTCGAACCTGCTACCGTAACGGTCCCGCGGTTCGAGACTGCAGCGCCTAGAACCGCACGGCCACTTCGGCCGGCATCCAGAGTAGTTTCGATTGGTGTTGATTTTCTTTTTCTGGCAGAGCACAAATCGTGAACGAATGTACGCGTTCCATTGACTTCAAGCGCTTCTCTTCCAACTTATCTCATTAGCGCAACGCTTCGCTGTCTCGCAATGAGCAGTTGTTAGTACGCCGATTTCTTTAACACTTTTGTGTCCATATATCCGTCTATTCAGCCATCTCCCTTAACGAAATTATTTTTGTTATATGGCAAAACTAATCAAACGCACGCCGTATGTAATTTAATTTTGGAGAAGAATTCTGAATTCATCCGGTATCGCATTAAAAATTTAATTTTTGTCTCTGTCTGCCTGGTAATGGGATGTATTACCTTTTGTTCTTCACTGAAATTGTATACAATTAACAATGCATATAGAACCGATTTCAATTTACGAATCGGAATTGTTTCTTCTGCGACAGAAAATGTTTTAAAATGTGCTTTCACATTTAAAAAGAGCAAGTGAGACCAAATTAATTTCGTTTTTATTGGTTACATATTTATTGTTCTGTTACTGGTGCCTTAACGTATTTTATAGCTATGATATTCGCTTCATCGTGTTCTCATCCCGTAAGTTAGTATTACTCCCATGAGATGGCTCTCCTTTTCTTGCTAGTACAATATTTGACACTCTTTTCCATGATAAAGGAGATTGGTTCCGAATAGGCAGTTGTAGTCGGTGACACTCTTTAGTTCACACAAATACAGCCGTTGAAGTAGGCACACTTTTCCCCTCAGTGTCGTGGAAACAGACCACTGAGTACTTCACATTGCGTTTCTGTTTACTTTCATGACAATAAACAAAAATTTGAACAATGCTCAATTTTTGTAAAAATAAGTCGGGAACAATCAGTAACCACTTTAGCGCCCATATTCACCCTCACGACGTAAGCGGCTGAACGGGGTGTGAACTACAAGGGACTCCGGCACAGCGACTTTTTTACTTTTATGTGATTTTATTTCTTTATATAATTATACAAATTAACGTAGTAAAACGAAAATAATTGCTGAAAGTGAGATTCGTTCCGGATTCTGTTGGTATGCAGTACTTACCAGTAAGCAGATTTCGCGAATGAACTGCCATCGCTTTTTGGCAAGCTCACGAGCTCACGTAACTTTCGCTATTTTTGCCTCCCTCATCAAAAGCTCGTGGCTTTGAAGGCGGCGCTTTCTCGAGGTTTCTTCTGCATGGGTCCGTCGGATGAAGGCGGAAATGCTTGTTAGGAGTTAAAAGGAAAGGAAAAAAAAACTAATGTGAAGATACTTCCTTGGAGCGAAAACTGGAAACGTAGACCTCTCCTGCAAAAGGGTGAATTAAATGCTTTTCTTTTCCTAAGGGTGTAAATCCATTATTCTGAAGGTGAGCAGGGGCTGATGCTTTATAACAAAGACAACAATAAAAAGTCTGACCGTAGTACGTTTGAGAACAAACTTAAAAGCACTTTCTACGGGACTAAAAATTTCCCATTACGAAATACTATCAGAGATGAAATTTCTGCCATTGGGATTAAGATTAAACGATGTAAAAATGAAGTAGAGACGTTCCCATGACACTGTGAAGCGCATTACAACGAGAGATGTAAATACATAAAATGGCAACCAGTCACTTTCTTGAATAATTATTTATTATTCCATGAACCGGCTTTCGAACCTTCTCAGGTTCATCTTCAGATAGTTTGCGAAGTTACATCATTATTTGTAGCGTAATGCTTGGTGCTGGCTGTGTGACAAGAAGATGGAACACGTTTTAATGTACGGCCATGACTATTGTTTATCTGTCCATATGGATGCAAATTCAGTTTTTTACTTTCTGCGACAGTATGAGCGGATTTTTTTCCGTTAGTGCCCATCTTATGTATTTACATTCACGGGTTCTAAAATATCGATGATGGATAAGCTTAATCTAAAACCAGAGATGTTATTCTGTTTCAATGAGTGTTTGTGAGAAATGTCACTTTACGAACGTAACTGTTCACTAGAAACACTGTACAGAGAGCCGCAGGACTGAACTAAAGAAAACAATATCGCTCTTCAGCATACCACTTATTTACACGTCTTAATTTGATTGTACGAGGGACGTTTAATAAGTAATACAATACCTTTTTCTCGGATAGTTTCGGTTTAAAAAAATGCGGATTTTGTTGTGGGAAGCGATGAAATATTCCCGCTTCAACTCCTATAGTTACATACACTACTGGCCATTAAAATTGCTACAGACGCGAAACTTAACCAGCAGGAAGAATATGCTGTGATATGCAAATGATTAGCTTTTCAGAGCATTCACAGAAGGTTGACGCCGGTGGCGACACCTACAACGTGCTGACATGAGGAAAGTTTCCAACCGATTTCTCATACACAAACCGCAACTGACCGGCTTTGCCTGGTCAAACGTTGTTGTGATCCCTCGTATAAGGGGGAGAAATGCGTACCATCACGTTTCCGACTTTGATAAAGGTCGGATTGTAGCCTATCGGGATTGCGGTTTATCGTATTGCGACACTGCTGCTCGCGTTGGTCGAGATCCAATGACTGTTAGCAGAATATGGAATTGGTGGGTTCAGGAGGGTAATACGGAACGCCGTGCTGGATCCCAACGGCCTCGTATCACTAGCAGTCGAGATGAGAGGCATCTTATCCGCATTGCTGTAACGGATCGTGCAGCCACGTCTCGATCCCTGACTTAACAGATGGGGACGTTTGCAAGACGACAACCATCTGCACGAACAGTTCGACGACGTTTGCAGCAGCATGGACTGTCAGCTCGAAGACCATGGCTGCGGTTACCCTTGACGCTGCATCACAGACAGGAGCGCCTGCGATGGTGTACTCAGCGACGAACCTGGGTTCACGAATGGCAAAACGTCATTTTTCGGATGAATCCAGATTCTGTTTACAGCATTATGATGGTCGAATCCGTGTTTGGCGACATCGCGTTGAACACACATTGGAAGCGTGTATTCGTCATTGCCATATTGGGGTATCACCCGGTGTGATGGTATAGGGTGCCATTGGTTACACGTCTCGGTCACCACTTGTTCGCATTGACGGCACTTTGAACAGTGGACGCTACATTTCAGATGTGTTACGACCCGTGGCTCTACCCTTCATTCGATTCCAGCGAAACCCCACATTTCAGCAGTATAATGCAAACCGCATATTGCAGGTCCTGTGCGGGTCATTCTGGATACAGGAAATGTTTGACTGCTGCCCTGGCCAGCACATTTTCGAGATCTCTCACCAATTGAAAACGTCTGGTCAATGGTGGTCGAGCAACTAGCTCGTCACAATACGCCAGTCACTACTCTTGATGAACTGCGTTATCGTGTTGAAGCTGCACGGGCAGCTGAACCTGTAGACGCCATCCAAGCTCTGTTTGACAATGCCCAGGCGTATCAAGGCCGTTATTGCGGCCAGAGGTGATTGTTCTGGGTACTGATTTCTCAGGATCTATGCACCGAAATTGCGTGAAAATTTAATCACATGTCAGTTCTAGTATAATATATTTGTCCAATGAATACCCCTTTATCATCTGCATTTCTTCTTGGTAATTTTAATGGCCAGTAGTGTAATTTCCCAAGTATGACGGTGCTATATGTACCTTTCAAATTGGCGTTTGTAATGGGGGTGCGTTCATGCAGAGAGCTGTCATTGTTTCTTTCCACGGAAAACCAGAGCATCGCAGGTAGTTCCAGGCGATTGGAGAGTGTCAACGAAGGCCTGTCAGTGAACGAAAGCACTGCGAGTCGTTGTGCAAGGAGTGTCTCATCATCGCAACAAGGCCGAGCGCGCACATGTCCGATCTCCTGCACGCCGGCTGTGCGCAACTGTGATTCCTGCAGTGATGGAACGTGCGGACACTCTCATTCGAGGTGATGGACGGATCACAAACACCTCGCTACATGACTGGACGTCTGTTGGTAGTCCTCAAAGACTTGTGCCCACTGGGCTCCTCACCGCGTAACAGAAGACCATAAAGAGCACAGAAGGAACATCTGTGAGGAACTGGTTGCCCGTTACGAGGCTGATCGTGGCAGTTTGTTTGTAGAGCATCTCATAAAACAGGTTCTGACCGTTCTTCCTTATCCATTTCATAACCGGGGTCTCACACCTTCCGTGTTACGTCTGCTTGGCCCAGTGTAGTATGCACTCCTCGCGAAGCAATGGATGGACGATGAGGGAGTTTATGCAACACAACGTTGGCTCGAACGTCAACCATTAGAATGGTACCATGCGGCCATACGGACCTCGCAGCAGGCTGGCGTGGGTCTGTCACACGGAACGGAGATTATGTTGAAAAACAGCATCTTGTACCAAAAGAGTGGGAAATAATGTGGTGTACTTGAATTCCGAAAAAAAGGGATCCGCTTTCAGATAAAAGTTACATTACTTGTTGAACGCCTTGCGTAGTACACTAAAATTTAAATTAAGATTCTACCATAACGCTGTGTCTTCCATCATTTTTAGTATTGTACCAAATAGTTGAACATTAAGTGGAAACTCGTCCTCTCGAAACTCATTAATCCGGTATATTAATAATTTTTACTTATGGACCGTCTGACAGCAACTGAATAAAACACAATTTTAGTGCCATACGCGTTTCGCCTTTATTTTCTGCAAGGCATCATCAGTGACCTGGAATATGTACATATGTTAGCTATTTTATTTACATTTTTGTCATTGTGCCTATAGGTTATAAACAGTTCTGGTGGTTGGTATTTCCTATTAAGTAGTAATGTTTTGAACTGTACTTACAGGTTGCGTGGACAATTTCCTACATATTACAGACGGTCCATAAGTAAAAATTATTAATATACCATAATATTACACGCAACTGAGGAAGACAGGACTATAAAAGTTGAAGACATTAATCCGGATTTCAAAGGCACTTGGATTACATATGTGGTCAGATGAATACGAGACCCATGGGAAAAAAGTAGGTAAACTTTATTTAAAAAGTAATCGCCACAACTGTTCAAATATTTATCCCACTGTGAGAAAAATCGATCAACACCTTTGTGAAAAAAATGTTTGTAGTTGCGGTCACACACGGAACCGTGCATACGTCCAAGCGTTCGCCTCTTCGTCCAAAGTTAATCATAGGCTACGAAGGTCTCCCATGACGACTCCAAAAAAAATAAGGAAAACGCGTGGACAGAGATGGTGAAAATAGCGAAATAGGTTCAAATGGCTCTGAGCACTATGGCACTTATCATCTGAGGTTATCAGTCCCCTAGAACTTAGAACTACTTAAACCTAACTAACCTAAGGACATCACACACATCCATGCCCGAGGCAGGATTCGAACCTGCGACCGCGCGATTCCAGACTGTAGCGCCTAGAACCGCTCGGCCACTCCGGCAGGCAGTGAAAGTAACGGACATGGGTGCAGGCCTTATCGTGCAAAAGAATGATAGTGTATGTCAATTTCCTGGATATTTGAACTAGACATTGCACTTCAATTTTTGCGAAGTGTCCACGTACCGCTGTAAGTTAATTGCGGCGTCGTGTCCCAGCAAGTCAGTGATCAATTGTTAAGGAAATAGGTCAGCATGACTTCCCCGGAACTGGCGTGACTGTTATTTCGAGTACGATCAAAAATGTCGCGGGCGAACCACACACTTCCTCCACACAGTCCTATATCTGCCCATGAGATTTCCATATCTCTGGAACCCTGAAGAAACATATTCGTGGCCGTAGAGTTGCTTCGGAGGTGCACGCACTGTGTAGAACCTTGTTCTGTAGGCAACCACCAACGTTTTTCTGTGGAGACATTTACCGTCTTGGCTTTCAGTGAGAGAAATGTATTAACGTGGTAATTCCTTTGGCCAGTCGTTGTGGCCGAGCGGTTCTAGGTGCTTCAGTCTGGATCCGCGCGACCGCTACGGTTGTAGGTTCGAACCCTGCCTCGGGCATGGACGTGTGTGATGTCCTTAGGTTAGTTAGGTTTTAGGAGTACTAAGTTCTAGGGGACTGATGACCTCAGAAGTTTAGTCCCATAGTGCTCAGTGCCATTTCAACCATTTCTTCTAATTCCTTTTTAAATAATAAGCAGTTTAGCCCACCCAGTTTGCCGTGCGGTCTAACGCACTGCTCTCCGGCGGATTAGTGTCGAGGTCCGGTGTGTCGGCCAGTCTGTGGATGGTTTGTAAGGCGTTCTTCCATCTGCCTCGGCGAATGCGGTCTGGTTCCCCTTATTCCGCCTCAGTTACACTATGTCGGCGATTACTGCGTACACCATAATTACTCAATCACGCAAACATTGGGGTTAGACTCGTCTGGTGTGAAACGTTCCCGCGGGGTGTACTGGGGGCCAAACCACACAATAACCCTGGGTTCGCTGTGGGGCGGCCGTGGGGTGAGTGGACTGCTGTAGCCTGTTGTGGGGTTGTGTACCACTGAAGGCTACGGCAGGGACGAAGCCTCTCCGTCGTTTTTAGGTCGGCAGTTCAATTTAATACAATACCAGTTTACTTACTTTTTTCGCATGTCTCGTTTTCATTCGATTGCCTCTTACAGTGCAGTAACCGATGATCTGCAAACAATAGCGGCAGCAATAGACAACAAAAATTCATCAAATTAATGAAATTCACGGATTGTGACACGGATTCAGAAAACAACTTAATATTGAGTATCCCTTTAAGGTAATTCCGCCGTTGTTACTTGAGTGAAATGGCATGGATGAGAGGATAGGTGGTCGTGACAACGGTCTCAAAGTTAGATGCACTTCATAGAGAAGTGTTGAAAATGATATCGTTGAAGCATTTCCACACATTATAGGATGTTCAACACTTGCGTTAGTGACATAAATGACACTGACGCTGAGTACGGTATGATTACTAACGACGAAATTATCGCCGTTTATTAATCTGCATACAACAACAGCGATGATGCATTAGGTGACAAAGTTGTTGCTCAGTCTGAAGAGATTGTTACACATACAGAGGCAACAACGTAACTGTACAAAATGATTTTCGTAATTCGTGGAGCGGAAATTAAGCTGCGAGCTCAGGAGAATGGCTTTTGCGACAGAGAATACAGGCTTTTACACAACGATGGCGTAAGGCCACAGAACTCGATGGTGACCACTCTAGAGCCTGCCGTATAACTGTATATTATAAACATATTTTATGTAGTTCCTGGCAGCGACTGCTACCAATCGAAATTGTATCTGAAACTTCTTGTTATCGGTGTTGGCTCGTTTTCTGAAAGAAGATGAAAGAGTCGGTGTCTGTTCCTGGTTAGCGTTGTTTATAAATGGACATAGATATAAAGCAGATCGTCTGTCATTAATGTAATAAAAAAAATATAAAGTACTAGAGAAGCAGCGCTGTTAGCCATTGACTTACGCAAGCGACAAGTTTTTACTATGACAGCACACAAATCAGTTCATATTTAGAATAAAATGTTAAGGCAAACTTTTATTTAAATCTTTGTTTCCGTTGTAGTGATGAAGTAGCGGAGTCTGATAATTTCTGCAAATGTAATAAGTTCTAGTAGTATTCCAACAAGAAATGTTGCTAGAGTTTGCAAGCAGAATTTTGTCCGATACGGTCCACAAACAGTAACAAGGTAGTGTAAAACATGTATCATTACAAGCTATTTGTGCTGAAATATTAAAAAATTAATATCTTACTCATCACACCTAGAATAAAATTGTTAGGATACTATACCATGTACAAAATGGAACATGTAAAAGGAATGTGGTGCTATAGAAGAATGCTAAAGATGAAATTTGCAGATACAGCAACTAATGAAGAGATTGGGATTCGAACTGGGGGAAAAGAAATGTATGACACAACTTGACTGAAAGAAGGAATCTTTTGACATAACTTGAGTCATCGAGGTGGAAGAGAGAATTTCGGGGGTAAGAATTGTAGATGGAGATGAAGGCCTGAACAGAAAAAGCAAGTTCAAACAGATGTAGTTTGCAGTAGAGGTTTGCGGAAGAGAGACTAGCACGGAAAGCTTCGTTAAAGTAGTCTTCGGACTCCAAACCAGAACGACGACAAAAAACGTCTGTGGTCACGGACGTTCCTTCATTAGCTCCCCGTAAAGACATACTTAAGGTTCAGCAGGTTCAAGTGGATGTACGTTGCGGCAGTTATTCGGAGATGAAGCAGCTTGTGCGGGATACACAAGGTAGAGAGTTGCATTAAACCAGTCTGCGGAATTAAGACTAGAAAAAAACAAATACCAAAAAGCGTGAGAAAATCACCAAGCAGTGCAGTGATTATTGCACTGTCCCGTCACATTAATGTGACCGCCTGTCAAAAGCCTAAATATCCTCCTTTTGCAGCACGGATCACTGAGAGACATAGAGGAAGAGGGTTGGTGAGTTTCTGGGAGGTACCGTGTGGGATGTGGAGCCATCACAACTCCATTGCTGTGGCCGGCTATGCTAGGTTTCTCGGTTGAGAATCCATGCCGCTACCACTGCGATCAAAGTGGTCACACGTATTCTCTGTTGAGCTTAAATATGGGTAGTCTCGTGGCCAGGGGAGTACGATAAACTTATTCTGGTGCTCTTCGAACCAAGTGATTACACTGTGAGCTGTGTGACACGTTGCATTATCCTGCTGGTAGATGGGATCGTGCCCGGAGTTAGGAACAGTGAATAGGAGGCCGACATCGTGCCCAAGGATACAAGCAGACTTGTGTTGATCTATTGTGCCTTCCAGAATGGCGAGATCACGTAGGTAATTCCATTAAAACATTCCCCATGCCCTAAAGCCCACTCCTGGTTGCAGGTCGTTTGCTTTCAGACGTTATGCGCCAAAGGGCTTCTGTCTGATAGAGCATATAAAATGGTTTGCTTGAAAAGGCCCCCTGTCGCCACTCAGTGGACGTACAGTTGTAATGCTGGACTCCAGATTCCATCCTTCATCGCTGATGAACAGCAGTCAGCATGGGTGTATGAATCAGGCACCTGCCGTGGGGGCCTATACGCAGCAACGGTCGCTGACCGGTCTTCGGGGAGACAGGGTTAGTAGCCGCTTATGTGGGAGGTCAGTTGGTCAACAGGTGCACGTCTATTCGCCCTTACTTGCCTGCGCAGCCGTTGTTCGCCCCTGTCACCTATGGCCCTTGGTTGCTTCGGCGCCTATTTTGGAAAGAGCCATTTTTCCATGCACGGTATACCTGAACCATGATGGCACGCGGATAGCTTACAAACTTAGAGATTTCGGAAATGCTTCCAAGCCGGACACTGTGGCCGAGCAGTTCTAGTCGCTTCAGCCCGGAACCGCGCTGCTGCTACGGTCGCAGGTTCGAATCCTGCCTCGAGCATGGATGTGTGTGATGTCCTTGGGATAGTTAGGTTTAAGTAGTTCTAAGTCTAGGGGATTGATGACCTCAGATGTTAAGTCCCATAGTGCTTGGAGCCATTTGAACCATTTGAACATGAATTGCTTCCACCCATGGCACGAAGCGACAGCACTGTTTGCCACGTCCCCCAGACACTCTTTTCATATCTAGCACCTGCTCTTGCTACCATTGACCGTCTGTGAGTAATTATTGCACGTTGACGTCAAATTTAGGGGGTGGTCACATTAACGTGATTTGACTGTGAAAGTTCTAGTAGAATACGGATCGTAAATGTTGTGACAGAGTGCAACGAGAATCTAGCCTGATACCGTTCGTAATAAACGTACTGGCACTAATCGCTGAAAATTCGTATCACCTTAAAATACTGGAAAAAACATTCTTTCAAAAAGTGAAGGAAGCTGGATTACAAGTAAGTGATGAGAAAACAAAATTCATGAGAGTAGAAAGAAATTGCAAAACAAAAGACGGGAAATCTTCTGATCGATAATCACATATTTGAAGAGGTAGATGAGTTCAAATGTCTGGAGGTTGTAGTAAACAAAAAAAAAATTATAAACAAGACCTAGAGGCGAGGATCATGCTGCATCCAGAGCATCATACTCACTCACTGAACTGCTGTCATCTAAAATTTTTTCAAGGTCAGCCACAGTAAGAATATGTAAAACCATAATCAGCACGGTGTACCTATATGGGGGAGAAATGTGGAGAATAGATAAATACACGGAGAGAAAGATAAAAGTTTTTGAAAATAAAATCCTGTGAAAGATATTTGGACCAATCTTTGAGGGAGGAGAATGGCGAAGAAGAAAGAATAGGGAGCTATAGAACGAACCAGATGTAGTTGCAGAAGCCAAGACAAAAAGACTGAGATGGGCCGGCCACGCCTATAGACAAGAGGAGGGATCAGAGAATAAGCTGGAAGGATGAAAACCTCTAGGCAGACCGAAAATGAGATGGGGAGACCAGGTTGCCAACGTTCTCCTGGTATTGGGGACAAGGAAAGAAGATGGCGAAGACAGAGCACTGTGGAAGGGGCTACTTCACGAGACCATAAACCGACTGCGTTTTGTGGGGTCAGGAGAGTAAGAGAGTAAGGGTACCGTTTGTAACAGTAAGCCGGAATTATAAAACACTTATAGTCGCAATGTGTGCCGAAATATTTGAAAATCTATATTGTTATCATCATACGTAGAAAAAAAACTCTAGGGATATAACGCAATGTTTAAAAATGGCACATTATGAAAGGAAGACTGATTGATATTTGGAAATTTAGTGGTATGGAAGAAGTCTGAAGTTCAGATGGGTAGTTAGAGCAACTAACTAAGAGATAATTAATCGAATTAAGGAAAAAGAAATTTACAGCACAACTTGACAGAAAGAAGGGGTCGGTTGATAGACGTCCTTAGTCATAAAGGTAGCAGAACGAATGGTGGGGATAAATAACTGTTGAGGCAGACCAAGGCCTGAGTACGGTAAGGAAGTTCAAGTTGATGTAGGTTGCAGCAGAGATTCGCACAAGACGGACTAACGTGGAGAGCTGCATGAGAACGGTGTCCAGAATGAAGACCACAACAACCACAACCACAAGAATGCATGTGCTCACACACGTTATTTACCATTGGGCACGCCATGAGTACATATGTAAGGCATCAGGAATTCGTGAATTTGACAAAGGAGGTAATAAGTGGGGTCAAAATTGTGCAGTGAGACTGTGAGCGACGTGTGGGTGCTATTCTGTCATTCTGCGCAACGGATTAATCTGAGATGTACCCTTTACCCTGTGGTTCCTGTCAGATGCAATTTCCACCCTCACACTATTACAGAAGACAGACAGACGCTCCTAACGTTCTAAAGAGAAATGCCTGAAAAACTTTCAGCAATAAATATCTTCTGGAGTCTTCCGCTGTAAGGAAATGACACAAAAATTCACAAAATTTCTTATGTAACTACTGGGATACTTGGGTACTGGAATAGTGCTAGTTAGTGCAAGAAAAACATGAAACTAACGAAAATTGTTATTTAATTTGCAAAAATTCTGAGTAATCACAATGGCACTTTTAGTTATGAATTGAACAAGTTATTTCCGGGCTCTTTTCAGAATGTGAAGTTACCTCTTAACGATAGGATCCGCTAATGAAATTCCTATACAAAGTTTAAGATTGTTATTGACATGGCAGAATGGCTGAGAGCTGCGCCTACTCAACTTGAATAATTATCGGTTAGAATGTTGTTAGGTACAGTCGAGGTTGTCGCGTGTGAAATGCAGTAAAGTGTACTGTTGTGGAGGAAATATGGGGCTCGCAAGAGCTGTAGCGCACAATACGGTAAGCTGTGATGTCTCCTGTCTGCGCCGCTCGCTGTTGACAAATAAGATAACTCTCGTTCTGTGTGAATTGACCATCACCAATCAAACTCTCCCTACGCCTAGATGAAGTCAAGGACTCCTATTCAACCCTAGTCTAACTATCGGCGTGGTACACTGGTCAGATAACCAGTCCACCGCAATGCCACTCAAAAATTCGTTTGCAGGTGCCTAACTAAAACTGTCTGTTCACACCACACAATAAGTGTGGCAGCCAACATAGTTGTTGTTGTTGTGGTCTTCAGTCCTGAGACTGGTTTGATGCAGCTCTCCATGCTTCTCTGTCCTGTTCAAGCTGCTTCGAACAACACTTAATCGGAAGGACTCAATATAGAGTCGCACTCCGATTTGCTCTCGACAGAGGTGCTCTCCCAGTGAAGTACTGAGGAGAGACTTGTTCCTCACTCTTTGAGTACACGTACAAGCGCACACGCTCTCGTTATGTGTTCTCGCTCAAAGACCGACAACGGAACGGCCCCTCTCCACACCAGACGTGAAGGGGTATATCTTCCAGTCTCTCCCATTACACCTTCAGCTCAAGGTGTCAGGAATATCGCCTGCCAATCAGCATTGCTCTTCTAAAACGGGAGAATGACGTTTCGTTTAAGGCGACCAATCTGGAAATCTTGGTGCGCACTTGCGATTTACTAGTTATTTGCATATCGTTCACATGAATTCATACAACATTGACTTTATCTGATCGAGTTTGGGATCAAATGAAACGTCCTGATGTGCGGAATATGACTGTGAGGGCGGAGTATGTAAGCAATGAAGGTCAGGAGACCACGACGTCTTACAAGACAAAGCGGTAAATACAGTGAGCATATTACAGACGGTGAGATGAAGTGATTTGCACAGGATGGAGCCGCTTCAAAGTAGTCTTCAGACTAACAACAAGCTTGAAAACCATTAAGCAGGCAGAGCTTCTGTGATGTTTTCGTCTTGTATTAATCCATACCTTGACTTGATCCGCATCAATGAAGTTTCTCCTTCTCGACTATAGCTAAGGTACATGATGGTTGAATGGTGACTGAATGAGTGAGTGAATGCATGCATTCGTGGAGGTTGCCACGCAGCTACCAACCTGCCTAACTGGGACGCGCGCTTTGCGATGCCGCAGGTGGTGAGCCGCCGGTGCCACCGCGCCACCACCCCTTCCCCACGCCGTCGACGGCTGCGGCAGTGACGCCGGCCGGCCGCGACCTCGTCCCCACCGCAGGAGACGGCGGCCTCGTTAAGACGCACCGCAGGCGCTCCGCCGACGAGGAGAACGACATTCGCTGCCGGGACTTCACCGAGGGCAACCCCGAAGACAACAGCCTCCGGTCGCCCTACTTCCCCAACACCTACCCCAACAACACCAACTGTGTGCGCATCCTAGACGGTAAGCGGCCTTTTTGCTGAGCTTTCGTAATGTACGCATAAGAATCAGACATCTAACCTTATATATATCTTAATTTCTAATGTCAAGTTCAAGTAGTCTGCTCGCGCACGCATGCAGTGTGTTGAAAGTAGCCTTGGATGTCTGCTGGCTGAATCGTGTTCAAAATTTGTATATAGCCACGATTTCCCCACAATGAGCGAAGGGTATGCAGATACATTATCATAAGGCAGCTACCAGTCCTTCTTGTCCCATCTCTCAAGCTGTTCGCAGCTAGCATCTTCCCTCAACCTCCTCAAAACATCGCAGCAAAATTTTCTTGTGGTTAGAATTATAGTAATACCTTCAGCTGCTGACGGGCGCTGATATGTATCAACGAGGGCTGTTGAAAATGTGTGCCACGACCAGGACTCGAACCCGGGATCTCCTGCTTATACAGCAGACGCTCTATCCATCTGAGCCACTCAGGGCACAGAGGACAATGCGACTGCGGGGACTATATCGCGCACGCCTCCCGCGAGACCCACATTCTCACCTTGTATGTCCACACACTACGTTCGTAGTGTCCCACCTCAACACACTCATTACTCGTGGAAGACATTCTTACCAAGTGTCGTAAGAGTTCGAGGAACATGTGTGCATCCGCATAGAAGAAGGAGGTCATGACCGGTATTGCCAGAACTATATACTTACAGGGATACGGTGTCTGTTCTTTCGGATATGTCCGAAAGAACAGACGCCATATCCATATAAGTATATATTTCCAGTGGTTGTCTAACCGCGTGGAATAAATTCCTTATGGAAAAGTCAATGAACTGCCAAAAATTAACGTTATTAGGACTGAAACTGACATGCAGACCGCAGAACAAGTTAATACTTTTAAATATTTGGGGGACAGTATTACGGACGGGAAAACAATGAAGTACAAAATAGATTTCTGTGGAACTGTACTGAGAATACTGGGGAAGGAAGTCCACAGAGATATACTCTCCAAAATTTCTATAGGGTTATTGCTATACCAGCACTGCTGTATGGATGCGCAAACTAGACCCTTAAGAAGGGAGATGAAAAGAAAAAAGCAGCATATGAAATGAATTTTCTTAGATACATGACTCGATGCCATCTGATAGATAAAAAGAGAATGAACTGAATATGCAAGACACAACTCAAATAGTAGAACAATATCAGTTAATATGGAAATAATATAGACTTTTTGCAAGATACTAGAATCACTAAAGTCATAAAAAAATTACAAACTATGACGCGAAAGATGAAAACCAATGAAAAGATGGAGTGACCAATTTTGAAGGAGATGGAACGGACCCCATGGTAACTCATGGTCAAGCAATTTTAGAATAATAAAGCAGCCAAAATGTCTTACTTATGTCACCATTCGTAATGGTAAGGATAATCGACTTGACAAGGGAGATGTTACAGCAGGTCTATGACTGCATTATAATATGTGATTTAAACATAAGTTTTATGGTAATCAAAACCACTGTTAAGTTTGGACTGTGTAGACCAATGTGTTTCTCTTATATGTAGTGTTGCACAGCCACCTCTTTGTCTTAAGGGCGACCCACAATTAATCTCAACACAAGCCAATTAAATTGAAATGTCATCACATGTTGTTATAATGATGAACACTTACGTTCAACACTGTAATTCGTACAAAACTGCACTCCAATTATGAACGACACGGTTGAAGCTCTTTTTCTCTTTCACTCAGTTTTAATTGAAAATATAAGATCTCCCATATTGGCGATAGTAACGTTTTTTTTCTTTTTTTTTCCTGATGGTCCACCTGCAATGCGGGCGACAGCCACTAATTCGTCCTTTCGTACTCCTTTCACCACGCGGCTTCAACAATGACTCACTACAAAGGATTGTGGATGCCTTACACATTGGCTTGATGTTCCTGCGAACTAGACACTTTTTCTGGCAACAGAGAGGATGGTATCTTCCATTGTGAATACTGGTGTTTTCTTTCAGGATCGTACCAGTACACCCATGATTGATTAGCAGCTATGACCGTGCACAGGAAATTTGGGTCATCTTGAACTATAGTTGCAGTTCATCGCTCAACTCGACCAGACGATCACGCTGGTGGAGGTTCAAAAGACGTTCATTTCAACAGCTACAATACGTCGGTATGCGTATAAGATTCCAAGGATTTCAGAAAGATCACAGATAGTCTGCCTTCTGACTTTCAGGACGACTTCACGCACTTACACGATCTTCTTCAGAGCTGTGCACGATGGGTCGGCTTGTCTGTTACCCTCCACAGACTCCAGACCGTCTTTAAATTTCTTAAGCCATTCATAGTCTCTTGCTTGTCTCAAAGTTTGCTCGACCTGCCGCGGGTTACAGCTGCAGTTATACAGAGCGTGAAACAAAACTTTAAGTAGATCCTCCGTTCCTTCGAGTCAGCAATTTCGTAATTCGCAGGCGCAGTGGAACATGGTGAATGTTCGCACTGGTGCACTCACAACGACTCCTCTTGTGAGACTGGCAGTTGGAATGATATGACCAGGCGCACACAGCCACGTAAAGCTTATACTCCTGTTTGTTTAGATGTAATATTCAAAATGTCGGAAACTGCTATGCTACTGTGTTCTGAGGAAATAAATGAGTATATCCATTACAAATGGTTTTCACTATTTAATACGGAGCGATACATTGATAAGAATTACAGGGAATTTAAGAGAGTTCAGATTTATTTTCACACACTTTAAAGGAGTTGCACATCACTCCGTCTGGTCAATCTGACAACATCTAAGCGATAGTATACTTCACACCATACATTCTGCAGCATTTTATGTGGAGTCACCGACGCAAGAGCTTCAGAAAACGCGCATTGAGTTCTGTAGTTGTTTTCGGTGGAGGAGACGCATGCCCCATAGAAAGAAATCAATGTGGGTCAGATCTGGAGCTTTAGGCGGCCGAGAGCAGAAAACAGAGTTGTCATAGGCAGTACGACCGATCCAACGATTTGGAAAACATTGATTTCAAATGTACGAACCTCCAAATCCAAAGGCGTGGGTGTGCCATTTCCTGAGAGATTTAATCCACGGCGTCCGTGTCAGTATGTGGCATCATATATAAGTCAAGCATGTCCAGGTAAATGTTTTTTTTTTTTTTTTTGGTACCCCTATTCACTCTGATGCTGCAAGCAGTCCATTATGAAATGAACTGGACAGGGCCGCGGCGTGCCTGCAAAGCTACCGCGATCCACAGTCGAAGCTCGCTGACATCTGACGGATCAAAACAGTGACTTCTCTGATTATACACAGCTCGTCCCTTCAAGCGCTCTTGCGGTGCCATTGGTTTCATCCTAAAGATCTTAAAAGTATCCATGGACTGTGCGATAAACTCTCACACACTTAGCGCACTAGAGACACCAAGCACTAGCGTTTTGGGAGACATTGGAACAATTGTCGAATCTATTCCCAGCACAAGGAAACCAACCCATCCTTAATCACAAAAAATTTAGGGAGGTATTCTTCTCATTAACCATGTTTCAAAACAATTTTATAGATGTTGCGCATTGCGCTGCTACAGCTGTTTATTCTTTGAGGTGTGTGCAGATCAGAACCTAAGCTCATGAGATTAAAGTGCATTAAATCTCATCATCGACGACGCTAATTGAGCATCATCAAGTGGATATGTTGTAGCATAGGTAAACATTACTACATTTTATCGTCACTCTAAGATAAAACATTTAAGGATCAGACCGAGCGAGGTGGCGCAGTGGTTAGACACTGGACTCGCATTCGGGAGGGCGATGGTTCAATCCCGCGTCCGGCCGTCCTGATTTAGGTTTTCCGTGATTTCCCTAAATCACTCCAGGCAAATACCGGGATGGTTCCTCTGAAAGGGCACGGCCGACTTCCTTCCCCATCCTTCCCTAATGCGATGAGACCGATGACCACGCTGTCTGGTCTCCTTCCCCAAACCATCCAACCAACCATTTAAGGATCTGTTCCAGATTTGAGTACTCAGAAGTACATGGAGAATAATGTAGTGTTCTGCACATATCAAACCAAGAGCAGTGATCTTTAGCTAATCTTAGGATACACTGAGCTAAACATTCTGAAGCGATTCCCTTAAGGTGTGATGTAGGATGTCCTTGCCTGTCTCAATTTTTTCCTGTGCAAGCTTTAGCAGTGATTCATTCATTGCTCAGAGTAGTAGCACACAAACCTCCAAGTGCCAGACACTCAGACCGGTACAAAAAAAACGTTGTATGCCGATAGAGTATCAACAAAAAATTTGATTTAGTCGTACTATGAGCTGTCGGCCAGCACAACTGGTGTAAATTTGAATTAAAAGTAACACCAGAACTACGGAGCACAGGAAAAAAATAACTTGAAGTAACTAACATGTATAGCTTCCGTGGGGAAGTTGGGACAGCATTAGGTCGTCTTACCAAGGGCCCTGGGTTTAAACCCCGATAAAGAATGTTTTTAATGTGTTTTGGGTGAAAGTGATATATGGGACTTAAAATACTTCCGCACGTGTGATGCAATTGTTTCTTTATTCTACTGTCCCGACCGTTTCTGTTTATTCTGTGAATCTACGAATGTACCAGCCGCTCCATTACCAGTGGCGTTTGTTCTGTCGCACATGGCCGACAGAACACCACACCTATTTACGGATGTGTGCTCTACAGGTTTGCTACTTTCAAATAACGAATCGGAAACAGACACCTAAAAGAAAATTGCTACAAACACCGAAAAGTAATTTTACATATCAGGAAAGTATTTTCCAATGTAAAGGATCCAAGTGCAAACAGTCCAAACAAATTGACATCAAAGGGGGGTTTGAAGGCAGGACTTTTGGTACACCGACCTTACGCTCTACCAACATTTTTTATCTCATTTTGTTCGTTATGGTTCAATGCGGGCGTCCCATGACACCCGTTCAAGTTAATCATTTATTCATAAACTCAGTTTTCCCTTATTATTATTTTTACGGGGGGCAGCTAACCCTCTGACCGAACATGCTGAGCTACCGTGCCGGCACCAACTCAACCAAGCGAGATCTGCTAGTCAAACATTCGCAGATACCTTATCCTACCCTCTGTCGTTCTGGCGTTACTTTTATTACCCTTTACGCATGTACTACTGGACGACAGCACGTAGCCCGAACTAAAGCGGTGTTTTGGTTGATACTCTAGCGAAACAATGGTTGGTACTGATCGGAGTGTGTGCATCTGGAAGTCTGGGTGTAAGCGAAGCTGAATCATTTCTTTATTTGACAGGAGACATTGAGGCGAACTTTTTCTGAAAACGTGTGAATCCCACTCAGACGCGTAAGGCAAGCATGTTGGTCTGCTATAAAACTAAGTTCGTGAAAGTCATGTAAATGGTGCGATATCCATTCCTTAAGTCTCCGTGTCTGTTGTTATTGAAGTGTTGGCATAAGAGCCAACACTGTGTTGCTAGAGGAGGCCGAAATGCACGCTTATAAGCTCACGCAGATTGGCGTGAGGTCTGGAACAAGGTAAAGTAATTATCCTATAAATAAAAGAACGTAGTTCTTGGAATACTTAACTTTAATCCACAATTGGAGAACATCTCTCGTTACTGTACAAGCTTCACAATATTAATCATCAAATGCTATGGCGCCTTGCTAGGTCGTAGCAAATGACGTAGCTGAAGGTTATGCTAACTATCGTCTCGGCAAATGAGAGCGTAATTGTCAGTGAACCTTTCCTAGCAAAGTCGGCTGTACAACTGGGGCGAGTGCTAGTACGTCTCTCTAGACCTGCCGTGTGGTGGCGCTCGGTCTGCTATCACTGACAGTGGCGACACGCGGGTCCGACGTATACTAATGGACCGCGGCCGATTTAAAGGCTACCACCTAGCAAGTGTGGTGTCTGGCGGTGACACCACAGTTATCATAAAATTCGAGTGTCTTACTGAGCTACTAGCCGTAATAGTTAATCCTTTCGTTGCTGATAGGATACACATGCCTATTAAAGCCAAACGCAGTTTTGAGAGTTGGGACATCTATGTTTCATGCCTGTCTAGTGCTAACAAGTAGCGAGAGGCTTTCAGAACCCCGAGAAAAAACCATGAGGTGGATACATAGAAGGCTGCGCGAGCGATCAAATGGGATGACATGTGTTAATAGTGTGTCTGTTTCACGGAAATGAGATGAAATCACCATCTTACTTATTCCACGAATGTCCTAAGTAACTAATTGTTTTGAAGAGTACCACGCACCACAGTAACTCTGCGGGTTACTACATCATTTATATGTAGTGGGTCGTATATTCTCCAGAAAACTTCATAGAACGTAAAAAATACTTCGTGTGTCGTGTCTCAAAGCCAACTTCCAATGTTACGTTGAAATCTTGTGTGTAATATTTCATGTCTTTCGTTGTCATGAGAGTAAATGCGTTTTGCTACTGATTCTTTGTATTTTTTCCGCAATTGACATTGTGATAAAATCGTTCTAAAATTAAAAATTTCACTCTGAAACTCCTAGGTTCACATGAAATCATTGATCTCGTTAGGTTCACGGAACACGTGTCAAACTTCATCGATTTTCAAAGTCACTCAGCATAAAATATTTTTTGTAGTGAAAGTGTGTTATTTATCACAAATAAAGACAGTTTTTGATCTTTTGTTTTCAAATAGCTGCAAAATAAATTTCATCATCTAAGGTTAATGACTTACACATTGGATAGGAGACTGATAAGGTTATACTTTCTTTTTGTGTCTTTTGTCGTTCCTTGTGAAGTGAAATAATTACATCATTAGTTCTAAGGGTAAGATAACTATCGATTAATGTCCAATACACGACAAGATCAGTACAGATGGCGGCGCAGCGTAGGTTGATGGCTGTGGGCGGGTTGGGAAAGCAGGTTATGAGCTACACAACTTAGAAAAAGTCTAGGAACGATGTACTTAACCCCTTTACATTAATTCTGCTAACTTATTTCGATAGAGGAGCACATTCTGCCAGACAGGTGCGTCCGGGAACGTAGCTTGTAGCAGGCGACAGAGATGAGCCTAGTAGTATTGAATATAGTGCCGAGAAAGTGAAATGATACTCTTACATACGTAGGGCAAGGCACACGTAATATGCAGTCAGAGAGACCATAACGTCCTAATTTCTAATAAGCTCACTGTTGCGACCCCGAGTAGAAATCTCGGTCGCATAAGCTACACATCAGGCGCAAAAGATGACGGGGATTGCATATACGAAAGGCGGAACAAGTTCGTCAGGGTTCCAGTGACACCTGCAGAGGTCGCCAACGGCCAGGAACTCGTTGCACGTCACCCATGACGTACAGCCAGTAGCAAAGCACTATAGTATTACTCCAGGCGGAGGCACGCCCAGACGCTTAGATGGAGAGTTCGTGTAATCCAACGGAGAGTTATGCAGTACAGAGGCTCTTCTAGTGTGTCTACAGCTGTTGTCGATCCAGCTCCCAGCCATAATGTGCTTATGGTCGAGGTAGGGTTGACGCTCTTCCGCAGTGTTAAAAACAGAGTAGAGACCTCTCTCCAGTTTCAACAGTTCATTGACCCAGGACCATGAGGCATTTATTAACAAATCTGTCACAGTTGCAAAACAAATGTTTGTTACTTGTTTCGAACCATCTGGTTCGTTCTCAAGCATGGCCTGATGAGGCTGCACTGAAAGTGCTTGGTCTTAACAACAAACGTCAAAACAGCAATACATGCTTCATAAAGTGTTCACAGATGATTGGCACAATCAAAATGTGCATAATTAGCAAGTCAGAGTTTGAGTCTGAGGTTGATTCTGAGTTGCTAAACAGACACATGTACATTGCAACAGCCATCTGCGAACGTTTTATAAAGCATGTACTGACATTTTGATGTCTGTTGTCATGTTTTTAAGACCAGGCACTTGAAGTGTCGTCTCAGTTGGCCAGGCTTGAGAACAAATCAGCTGATTCTAAAATAGTCACCAAACATGAGCACTGCCATGGTGAAAGATTTGTTAATAAGTGCTTCATGGAAGAATAGAGACTGCATAGTGTAATTGGACTTTTTCGGTTTTGCAATGCACACACATCGGAAGTTAAGTACTTTAGTTATATTAATAACAGTGTGTCTCTGGAACAGTGAATTGTAATCATTACGGTTGCTATGATTTTAGAATGCTTTACTGAAGTTATGAATAGCGCCGAGGCACACTGACATCAGAACAGTACATGGTTGATATCGTACCTGACAAGACCCGAATCACAACATCTATTGGAATGAGGCTGACCAGGCTAGTGGTGAACCAGGTCGGGGATACTCGAGAAAGAAAAAATCCAATGTCAAAATTTTTAGAATGACAAGTAACTACATTTTGTCCACGTTCGTTGAAACTGCTAATCTTGACCCATCTTCAGTACAAAAGACATGCAGGAAAACTTTAACAAATTCAATGAAAAAGAAAGGAAAGAGATTCTTAAAAAAGCAAAGGACTTCTTTACTGTTATTTTCTTGAAAAACGAAGAAGTAGGAGACCTGTTTTGTGCTCTGCAGATCATTATGCCAGAAGATCCATTACCGGCCCATTTTTCTGCTTGCCTCATACAAAATTATGCTGATTAGAGAAAGCATCATTTTTCCCCCTTATATTTGGTATGACAAATCCCATGCGCTTTCGAGAAGGACGAATTTTCGCTTTAACATTTCCTCTGAATCGGCTCACCCTGGCACTTAAGCTTTAGTGAGTAATGTGAGGTCTTACATTCGTAAATACGATATCGGCTCGGTTTCCATACCATAAACAGAAGGGAAAACCAAACAAGAGCCGATAATTACTCATCTTGTGCAAAATTGCCGAAATAGACTGCCAGCGTTATTTGAAGTGTGTTTTATACAAGGCTTAATAGTATCTTCCGAGTACAAGTACTTCTAATTAAGGCTCGTAACTGCATAAGGTGTTTGGTCATCCTTTTGTCAGAGTATTTAATAATTTATATTTTCGTTGTAACGATTTGCAGCTTAACACTGCTACACTCCTACGGACGAGTTTGCTGGGAGTGGCCAAGAAAAGTCGCATATCTGCTGCTAGTTGCGGATTTCCTGTACTGGCGGCAAGGGCAGTTTCAGGCAAGTTGCAGAGTTAGTGTGTTGGGCAGGTAAAAGTTGGGAGTTAATGTGAACAGGGACTTGGATAGGATGGGGAAGGCGATAATCGATGTGAGGGAACCACAGGAAGGCGGAAAGTCGGTCTGACCACGGGGGCGCCCCGACTACTCTTTTCTGCACTTCTGGGAAACTGTCTCCCGTTCTATCGACCATTTCGCCATTTCCTTTTGTGTAACTTTGCTGTTAGCTCTGACCAGGTAACACCATCGTCTCCTGGCTCTCTCACTTTCTTCATACGTCGGTGGCTTGATACAACTCATGCGGCATTTCATCTAGATTGCCAATATTTTTAATATTGACTGTCAGTGTCTCTGATTCATCCACTACACTACACTAACATTTAAAGGAACCTTCAAATGATTATACAGTTCTTTCTCCGACGTCAGTTGCCGTGCCATCTCCAGTCTAACTGATGATATTATCTGATGTTTATTCTTACTTTTCCTTAATACTCCTTTCATATTCAAATTTTGTTCCTACAAAATTATGATTGTGCGTGTTTTTCTTTCACAGTTTCTTGAAGACATACCCGCATAGTTGTCTTTAATTATGACACTGTGTTGAAATCGTATTATCCTCTGCTTCAGACTGTCAAATTTTCTTCAGTAACTTTCTTCCTCTAAGAGGGCTTTCTTTTATTTTAGTTTCTTTTGTGCTAAAACATCATTCACTATTCATATACGTAATTCTGTTAGGTGAGTTCACTTTTAGTCAGTATTTGTGTAACCTCAATTTTCTCATATTCTAAACGTATTTTATATTCATTCTAATTATATGATTTACACCAGAGAATTAAGTTCTTTATATGATGACCATCTTCAACACCAGAATGCAATCCATTTTTCCGTCACATTGAGGCAATATACGTAAATACGGTAGTCATAATTACATTATGACTCTACCATATTTGCAAGCAGTGTGATTCAGATGATCCTGACAATGGGTTTTCTGCAACCCACAATGCCATCAAATACCATATGCAAGATTGACTTATTCTCTCGCTTGCTTCTCGCAAACTGTTGATCCTACACAAATTGTGAACAGGGCCTGTTTTGTGGAAAATTTAATTTAGTTAAATTTCGTACATGGTACGTTATTGGTAGAGGCCAGTTTTCGAATTATTCGAGAATAGCATACAAAAGTGACCATGAAGGGCGTTTTTTTAATAACTATAGGCCTGTGGCCTCCAGTGAAAACGTATCCCAGTAAAAAATTTTAGAACATTAAATTTCCTTCACAAAGGACTTGTTCATTTTTTCTGTAGGACGAATAGTTCGCGTGTGGCAAGCGTGAAACTATGAAAATCTTACGCGTAGTTTCTGAAGGCGTTGCAGGTTGCATAAAGCCTATCAGTAGGGGCACCTGAACCACCCTGCATGTAGGCTCAACGTGACTGAAAAACTGTTTACACTCGGGTCTTGAAGATGGCTGTCATAGAAGAATGTTAATTACCTGGGTAAAATATTGTGGTCCATAATTGGAATAAATATAAAAAAGAACCTTCCCTGATTACTGTGAATTTTTCTGCGACTATGTGGCATCTCTCCTAAACATGTTACTTAATTTAAGCTGTTGCACCTTCCTGTTCTTCGATACATTCTAATAATTTACATTTCTCTTCGATGTGTTTCTCAGTCTTGGAACCTGGTATAAATGTGGTAAGTTGGACCGAGCCAGGGTGCACACTGGTTGGCATAGTTTACTCAGACATGGATGGCAATTAAAATTCCCGCCGCACCATCCACATTCCGATTGTTTGTGGTTTCAGTAAATCAGGTAACGCAATGAAGGGGTTGTGTCTTTGCGAAGGTCATCTTCGCCATCGTTGCGTAGTAAGAGACCCTGTGCTCTAATGAGCTTCTCATCGACGGCCTGTGAGATTCACTTGCGAAAACTTCGCATCTTGATCACCAGCCAGAAAGGACTCCAGTGTTCACTTAGTAATTCCGTGTACACTATGTGATCAAAAGTATCCGGAAACCTGGCTGAAAATGACATAAAAGTTCGTGGCGCCCTCCATCGGTAAATGCTGGAATTCAATGTGGTGCTGGCCCACCCTTAAGACTTGATGACGGCTTCCAATCTCGCGGGCATACATCAGTCAGGTGCAGGAAGGTTTCTTGCGGAATGGTAGCCCATTCTTCACGGAGTGACGCACTGAGGGGAGGTATCGATGTCGGTCGGTGAGGCCTGGCACGAAGTCGACATTCCAAAACATCCCAAAGGTGTTCTACAGGATTCAGGTCAGGACTCTGTGCAGGCCAGTCCATTACAGGGATGTTATTGTCGTCTAACCACTACACCACAGGCCGTGCATTATGAGCAGGTGCTCGATCGTGTTGAAAGATGCAATAGCCATCCCCGAATTACTCTTCAACAGTGCGAAGCAAAAAGTTACTTAAAACATCAGTCTAGGCCTGTGCTGTGATAGTGCGACGCATAACAACAAGAGGTGCAAGCCTTCCTCCGTGAAAAACGGCACCACACGATAACACCACTGCCTCCGAATTTTACTGTTGGCACTAAACACGCTGGCAGATGAGGTTCATCGGGCATTCGCCATGCCCACACCCTGCCATCGGATCGCCATATTTTGTACCGTGATTGGCCACTCCACATAACGTTTTTCCACTGTTAAGTCATCCAATGTTTACGCTCCTTACACCAAGCGAGACGTAGTTCGCTATTTACCGGCGTGATGTGTGGCTTATGAGCAGCCGCTCGACCATGAAATCCAAGTTTTCTCACCTCCCGCCTAACTGTCAAAGTACTTGTAGTGGATCCTGGTGCAGTTTGGAATTCCTGTGTGATCGTCTGGATAGATATCTGCCTATTGTACATTATGATCCTCTTCTAATGTCGGCGGTTTCTGTCAGTCAACAGACGAGGTCGGCCTTTTGTGCTGTACGTGTCCCTTCACGTTTCCACTTCACTATTACATCGGAAATAGTGGACCTAGGGATGTTTTCGAGTGTGGAAATCTCGCGTACAGACGTATGACACAAGTGATAGCTCATCACCTGACCACGTTAGAAGTCCGTGAGTTCCACGGAGCGCCCATTCTGCTCTCTCACGATGTTTAATGACTACTGAGGTCGCTGATATGCAATACATGGCACTAGGTGGCAGCACAATGCGCCTAATATGAAAAACGTATGTTTTTGGGGATTTCCGGATACTTTTGATCACGTAGTGTAGCTGTCAGTGAGTGTGTCACGTATTTTGTATTTAGTTCAGATGGCAGCAGCGCTCGGCCCTTAGCGTTGACTGCAGTTCGGGTTTTATGTACATCCGAGCTATATTTATTCGTCAAACAGAAGCACACACTGTAGCAACACAATGGTTTGTATGTCTGGATGGTCCATTCTCCTAACAATGTCATAAATATCACAATCAGCAAACTATGGGCTATGTACTGTCATGCAAATTACTTACATACTGATAAGTGGAAAATAAATAAACACAATACAGTGGTGTAACTTCACAGAAACGTGTTTGGACGTTCAACAAGAATAATTTGTATTTGCTCAAGACAACCTAATTTTTGTAACAGAATATTTGGGAAATGGGACAATCACGTAAAATCAGTATTAGTAAATGGAAATATAAGACTTAGAACTGTTGGAATAATCCTATGGAAGTGCTGTGCAACTTCAAAGGAAATCGCATACAGGAGCCTATTGTAACTAGTTCTCTTATCCCAGTAACCATCACCCCTGCGCCCACTTATTTAAGTGAATGGAACTTACGTATAAGAAGTAGCTTAAGACGTCTGATTAGTTTGCAAAGCAGCCAAGGTGTTAAATATTTGACCTTAAGCATGTAAGGTGTTTGTGGTTGAAGACGCAGAATCATAACTACATTTTGCATTAGTTTCCGACTATTCATCGATAGACTGATGAAAAAGTTGTGACGAGATTTGAAATTGACGGCGTTGGTGCAATAACTTTTGCCAAACATAAGACCTTACTTCGATTCCATAGTTAGAAAATTGATCGGCTCTAGGATGTAATAATGATACCTGCGCATTGGAACAATTCAGAATAACATGGGAAATGAAAAAAATCAGGGTCGGGTGTTTGGGGAAAAAACCAGACACGTCCAGGGCTTGCTTTGTCGTAGCACCAATCACTAGTCACTTTGTGGCATGTGAAATTGTTCGAAGGACTTCAGTGTGGTTGATTTCGTACAAGACTTCTCTTCACACTTAAAGAAGCTGTTTCTGGCAAACATTAAGAGTACTGGCAATGAGAATTTTACTGTTTCAAAGTACAGGTTCTTTGAAAATTACCACGAACACAAACAGGTAGTTGGCTCTAGTGCACCATTGTCACGGCTTCTGTCGTTCCGAAAACCTCAACTACATTAATGTTTCATGAGGAAAAACCTTATAAATCCCCTCTGCCAGTCAATTCCTAGAAATATAAAGATGTCTAGAAGCTTGCCAAAAAGTATATGCCAGCTTCACACATGGAGTTATATAATAAGAGGGTCTGTGACAGAACTGTTATGGATACTACATACAGTTCATCACATGCTGAAGGATGCTGCATTTACGAACCTTCCATACCTATGACTTCCATTAGTGTATCCACTTCTTTATTTTTATTTATTTTTTGTAATTTTGAGCCACATCATAATACTCGTTACCCTTTAAAGTGTTATAATTGCTGTTTTTTTAGTTATTTGGTTATTTCACATGATATTAAAAATGACAGCTGAAATTCAATGAATGCCAAATAAGTCTTTGTTCGCCTATTGTAGGAAGGTACAGCGGTGTGCCTGTGGCCTAAAGACAAACCCGATGAAAAAATTTGTTTCCTGTTTGTGGACATTTTCCGTTTTACTCGAAATTATATAAACGTGTCGTACCTGGTTATTGCAACAATACCTTAAATTATGTTTAAATTTTGTTGAAAGTCGCTATGTTTTATCATTATCAAACATTGAATGAATGTAATCTGGACGATCGGCGCTCGGTTTTAAGTAAAGCTAGTCTTTTACGCATCTCGAAGGTTTTTAAGACTTTTCCTTGTATTATGCGCCGCACAGTAACTTAATTTTGCAGTTAAGTTGAGTGGTATATGTGAACCTATGGCCAGTATGTGTTGCAAAGAGTTGGTAGTAAAAATGTAATAACGCCCTGGCTGGTGCTGCAGTTTTGCTGCACGAAGAGGGGAAAAATGTAATAACCGATTAACCTTTTTTTTCCCTTTATTGTACGAGGGATGCCAGAGTTAACAAGTTTCAAATGGTTTGAAATTAGGTTTAAAGTTTGTTGGAAGTCGATAAGTGCTCCCATTCTAAAATACGTTACTGGAAAAATGTTGTCTGGGTAATTTTCTTGCTCTGAGTCATGCTGCGTCAAGACACACATAGTTTAAGATTTGACTTACTGTTTTGAATCTTCAACGTAAGATTATACCCCGTAAGGAGTAAATTATGAGAGCATTTCAAATTTTTAAATTCGGTAAATAATTCTATGGAATATTGAAAATTAGATTTTTGTTGCCCCTGGGAGCGGTTACGAAGGCGAACTGCAATAGAGTTTAGTTTACCGTATTAGCCCTTTAGTAGAGTGCTTAGAGTTCTTATGAAGCAGGCAGAAAAAATGATGTCTAACGAATTCAGTTACTTGCTACAGTCAACTTTTTGTGTTAGCAGAAGAGCCAACACCGTGTTACGAGTGGAGGCCGAAATGCACGCGTTTTAGCTCACGCAGGCTGGCGTGAGGAGGAATGAACTATACTGACGTGAGGTCTGGAACATGACAAGGAATGAGAATTCAGAAAGCGGACGTAATTAGTTTGATACTTAACTTTAATCCATTAATGATGAACGTCGCTCTTGACGGTACATGATTCACAATATTATCTGTTCAGAAAACATTCTTGAAGATAGTACTTATAGTAACTCAATATGGTGCCTTGCTAGGTCGTAGCAAATGACGTAGCTGAAGGCTTTGCTAAATTGTCGTATCTGTAGATGAGAGCGTATGTAGACAGTGAACCATCGCTAGCAAAGTCCGCTGTACAACTGGGGCGAGTGCTAGGGAGTATCTCTAGACTAGACCTGCCGTGTGGCGGCGCTCGGTCTGCAATCACTGATAATGGCGACACGCGGGTCCTACATATACGAACGGACCGCGGCCGATTTAAAGGCTACCATCTAGCAAGTGTGGTGTCTGGCGGTGACACCACGTCACTCAATCAACTAACAGAAATGCTTGGAGAACTTAAAAGGAAATTTTTTGAAGGATAGTGAAGTGGTTCTCGCGATGTGCTGTTGGCCCCGAGTTTAGGCAATGTTTATTGGAGCGGGACTGCCACCATTGTACATGGTGCTTATACTTAAACTTTAGTTACTCTAGAGGACCCTCATGAAAAACTATTGCTCGTAGAACAATGAAACTTTGTGGAAACATTTGCAACAACATTCAGAAGAGAAGTAACGAACACATCTTTGAAAGAAACAATTTTCCGCACGAGACGGTACCATTTGTTATTTGCATATAATGTTTACGTTGCAGGTTACAAACGTTGCAGCCGGCCGGTGTGGCCAAGCGGTTCTAGGCGCTTCTGTCTTGAAAGGAGGATATAAGATGAACATCAACAAAAGCAAAACGAGGATAATGGAATGTAGCCGAATTAAGTCTGTTGACGCTGAGGGAATTAGATTAAGAAATGAGACACTTAAAGTAGTATAGGAGCTTTGCTATTTGGGGAACAAAATAACTGATGATGATCGAAGTAGAGAGGATATAGAAAGTAGACTGGCAAAAACGATAAATAGTTTGGACAAGAAGAGAATAGAAGCTTCCGAAATGTGGTGCTACAGAAGAATGCTGAAGATTAGATGGTTAGATTATATAACTAATGAGGAGGTATTGAATAGGATTGGGGAGAAGAGACGTTTGTGGCACAACTTGACTAGAAGAAGGGATCGGTTGGTAGGACATGTTCTGAGGCATCAAGGGATCACCAATTTAGTATTGGAGGGCAGCGTGGAGCTTAAAAATCGCAGAGGGAGACCAAGAGATGAATACACTAAGCAGATTCAGAAGGATGTAGGCTGCAGTAGGCACTGGGAGATGAAGAAACTTGCACAGGATAGAGTAGCATGGAGAGCTGCATCAAACCAGTCTCAGGACTGAAGACCACAACAACAACAACATCACATAAACAATATGTTTTGATTCTGTTTCAATCATTTTATAAAGAAAAAGATTGTAACGTAGTATTACTTACTTTTAACGGTGGGTGTGAAATACTGAAGGATTTCTCCTGTAAAAATGACAATAAAATATGTATTTCTGAATATTTAGGTTCGGCATTATACTGTTCATTTCAGAGACCACATTATCCTTTGGTTACACATTACAATCTTCCTGAACGTATTGTCAACATGGCGACACTCATAAGACCGCCCAACGACGAATAAACCGGCGGTTTCCTACTGTGGGTCAAAAAGGAGGCGAAGCAGCGAAGTCTGCATGCAGCGTAGATGTGGTAGTGAGTACTGGAGGTGGCGCGTTTTAGGCAAATGCTTCCGTGCAGAACTCGAGGTCATGTGCGTCTTTTGAGGGTGCTTACTGTTACTTTGATAGTAGTAGCTCGATTGCTGTGGGAACACCGCAATTTGTACATTGTGTGTGTGTAGCTGATAGTGAGTGTGGAGACTAGTGGTCTTGTGCCACACTATTCATGCACAAGTTAGGAATACAGAGTCCAGGGCCATGATGGCAAGTTCTTATTTGAAGGTTGGCACGCATGACGTGGGAATGATGACACTGCAACTGGTCGTGTTTCGCCGGGTATGGGGTGCCAACCCCAACAACAGGTATAGAGCAATTTCAGCGGCGCACCAACAGCAGTACCTTGCGTGTGGCAGATTGTGGTAAAGTGACGCACCTCCGTTCTCATTTGTTAATGTGCAAAGTTCTCACGCACCACCGAGCAGGTGACAAATTCAAGCGCTGGTGCTACGCTGTGAGAGAGAGTGTGTATCTTTGATCTAATGTTCTCAGTCACTGATAAAAACGGCAGTTAGATAATGGTTGTGTGATAATTACCCATTTCATGATTGAGCAGTTAGAGTAAACCGACTCCATATACAGACACAAGAAGTTGAACGCCATTTTATGTCTATCGTTATGAATTACATTTGGAACTGCTTGTGTTTTTTTTGCCGGCCGGGGTGACCGAGCGGTTCTGGAATCGGGCGACCGCTACGGTCGCAGGTTCGAATCCTGCCTCGGGCATGGATGTGTGTGATGTCCTTAGGTTAGTTATGTTTAAGTAGTTCTAAGTTCTAGGGGACTGATGACCTCAGCAGTTAAGTCCCATACTGTTCAGAGCCATTTTAACCATTTGACATGATACGTATAGTGTCACTGTGAACTTTTACGGAAAATCACGACGCGCCTCTTCTGCCTCGCCTGCAGATGTCTATCCCTGTCTGCACACGGCAGCAGGCGCGGCGCGTTGCGGTGCCTTGTGGAGAGGCCTGAGTTTCGCGCCCCATTGTGCCGGAGGTGAAATGCATAGCGAGCGTTTGTCCGCCAGCCTTCCTGCTGCACCTTATGCTGCTGCTGTTACTACCGCTCCCAAAGGAGCCGTGGAAGCCAGTCGAGTGGATCCACAAGCGATCTCACCTCAGAGATGAAATCACAGACCCAAGTGCCACGTGGCCCTGCGGAGACACTGAAACAGTCGGTGGAGCGTTTGTTACGTGCTACATTCACACTGTACTGTTCTCTCCTGCACCCTGTCTTTTGCGAAAGTCAAAACACATCGACAGAACTTCCTTTTTGAGTACCTTCCGACTAGGGATATAGATAACATACCGATATATCGGTATTACCTTCCGCATTGTAATGGTACTTGAATTACGTAACCATTACGGCAGCTCACCTGAAACTCTCGATACCACCAATATTCTACTGTGTTTCTGTAAAGTAGTTAACATGTTTCTGAGACAACATTCAGATTTGATTTCATTAATGCAGAGGTACTTTGATACATCGATATGTTTATATTGCAATGGTATTATTCTTATGTGTATGCTTTCTTTTGTCACTATGATCTTTGTCGTACTTGTAACTCTGATTTTTGGGCGTGTAAGCAGTTAGAGTTGGACCTTGATAAAGTCAAGTCTTGGACGTCATGTTGGAAAGACGCATATTGTAGTCAGCTTATAAAACGTGAACTTTAACAGTGAGGAAGATGTTTTCAAGTATGTTTTGTATTGTAAAGCGATGTTTTGTGTGTTACGTGATATTTCTACAAAAGCAATAAAAAGGAAGTGCAACTTAAATTCGGAGTGCTGATTTTTTTTTTACATCACCATTGTCCTAACTCTGAAAGGTTTAATCTTCAAGAATGGTTTGTGAAGCGCATCTACAAAACTTTTGAATATAGCAGAATAATACCTAGGCCTCTTTGCATCCGAGCTTGGAATCATGACCACCTAGATTTTCGACGATTGAGCGGCAGCTCACCTGAACCTCTCGATACCAGCAATATTCTACTGCTTTTCTATACAGTAGTTGCCGGCCGGGGTGGCCAAGCGGTTAAAGGCGCTACAGTGTGAAACCGCGCTACCGCTACGGTCGTACGTTCGAATCCTGCCTCGGGCATGGATGTGTCTGATGTCCTTAGGTTAGTTAGGTTTAAGTAGTTCGAAGTTCTAGGGGACTAATGACCTTAGAAGTTAAGTCCCATAGTGCTCAGAGCCATTTCTTTGTAAAGCAGTTAACATGTTTCTGAGACAACATTCAGATTTGATTTCATTAATGTAGAGATATGTTTATATTGCAATGATATTATTCTTATGTGTATGCTTTCTTTTGTCACTATGATCTTTGTCGTACTTGTAACTCTGATTTTTGGGCGTGTAAGCAGTTAGAGTTGGACCTTGATGAAGTCAAGTCTTGGACGTCATGTTGGAAAGACGCATATTGTAGTCAGCTTATAAAACGTGAACTTTAACAGTGAGGAAGATGTTTTCAAGTATGTTTTGTATTGTAAAGTGATGTTTTGTGTGTTACGTGATATTGCTACAAAAGCAATAAAAAGGAAGTGCAACTTAAATTCGGAGTGCTGATTATTTTTTTACAACACCATTGTGCTAACTCTGAGAGGTTTAATCTTCAAGAATGGTTTTTTTAAGCGCATCTACAAAACTTTTGAATATAGCAGAGTTAAACCTAGGCCTCTTTGCATCCGAGCTTGGAATCATGACCACCTAGATTTTCGACGATTGAGCCATGGTTTTACAACGAGACCAGCGTGGGAAACACGAAAAGATGAGTGCCTAGTTTATTCATTATTACATGTAATGACTTTATTAACTGTGCTCTAATGACACCTGCCACGTAATAACTTTGTTGTTGCCCGAAAATGCAGCATTTAGCAGCGTGAGCAACACCACAATCATTATTAAATTTTGATCTTTGTTGTGGTAGTGTTGTTACAGCATATATCGATAAATAGCGTCGATTTATTTCCCCAACATATCGATATGTTGATATCGAGTAGCATATCGAGTGTCGATATTTTTATTTCATACAATATTTTTTTGCAGTTTTCGGAAAATATATGAAATTGTAGAGCACAATTATTCTTTCACTGTACGAAGGAGTTTTACCGCTTTTTGAGCTCCCATCGTGTCCACTCTTTCTCTTAGACTGTGTGCAGCGAGTATAGGAGGCACAAAGTAGTAGTCCATTGTACTGGAGATGGCGATGTGAATGGAATAACAAGATCTCTGATGTGGAGGAACAGCACACCAGTTGCGCTAAAAGACAATTTTTAAAACAACTACAGTGCGTACGGCGAGAGAAGAGCTCTGACAGTTGAGGCAGACTCAACGCACGAGCTTCGCGCATTCACGGCGGCTAGGCTGACCAGATGCAATTGTTTAAAAAGTCGGACAAAGGAAGAAAGACGAGGACACATCAAACGGGTCAACTGCAGATGAGGATACCATCCGTCAGCTTTGGAGAAGTCACGTGACTGACGGGAAGTACCGGTAAATCTAGTAGTTAATTGTTACTAATGGTCAGGTGGTGGTTAAACGAGCAATATAAAAAAAAAATTAAAAACACTGATTGTGGTGACAGTGTAGCGTCAATTGTTTTGTTTTGTCAACAACACGGAATTGTTTACAAAGCGAAAAACGTTAAGACCATTTACCGCCCTTCATTCGACGCACCGCTACTAACATCTACAATTCAAGCAGCTGCTGACGACATGTAAACTGCACTTCAACCTTCCGAATACAAATAAATCGAATGACTATGAAACAATGAAATAAAACCATGACAATCTGTCGAGTTATTTCTTACCTTTATTGGCCACTTAGACGTACGAACCAGCTCCACATACCTTACATTCCGCTTCAGTTCACTTTTCCCTTTCTTAAAGCCGGATATTTGCAGGAACGGACATCAGAAAATGTACACTTTCGTTTAGGCATAGCCAAATATTTTACGTAACTCACTCGGTTAAAAATTACACTCACTAATCACACGTGCACTACAGGAAGCCAAGCCAATACAAAGCGAAGATACGAAACGAAAATTTTAAATAATCGATATTTGCATTCGCTTATAGGTTGATCAACGATAACATCGACGATCCTGGTGCCACCTACTAACATCACCTTGGTGCGTGCTTATCACGAAGGCTGTCCAATAGTTAAAGTATTTAAGAAAAGAGCAATAGAACGGGACGAATTGTAAATTTAACTGTATTACGCTCAACTTTGTGAAAAAGCCGGAAACTGTAAAAATACGCCCGGACCCCGGACAAAGAGCTAAAAAGGAGGACATGTCCGGATTAATCCGGACGTCTGGTCACCCTAATGCCGGCCAATCAGATCGCGAGCTTTTGCTTACATTACCGTGGCAACGCCCCAGTGTTGCCGTAGTGCTGGGTGACCGCTACTGGCTCGCTGCCAGTCCGTGTCGAATACTGGCAACTGCACTGCCAGCTGTCAGAGCTCTTCTCTCGATGTATGAAGTATATCAAACTATTTCTTCACATTGGCATTCTCCAAAATCAGGTGTCGAGAAAGGTAACCATAATCTGAATGACAAGATGCGGTTTTTGCGGTGGGTGGTGACGTGTGAGGCGACATGCTGACGTAACCGGCGCTCGGCGCTACCAGCCTAAATAGCAACATTTAAGCCTACAGATTTAATACTACAACTGCTAGGTCACTGCTGTTTGCAGAAATGAAGGAAAAACTCGACATGAGGTGTTCCAGACAAATCCGATATGTGACGAAACCGAACGACAGACCCATCTGGCATCTCTCATTGCGTCACTTACATGCAGTTACCATTGTTAGAAATATGGTCACTGCGAAGTGTGAATGTGCATCGTTTTCCTTCCAATTCTTGCTGTAAGGAAGAAAAGCATGCAGCTAGCTTGTTGGTGTAAAAAATATCTAATAAAAAATCAGTACTCAAATGTACAGATCTAAAACTAGTAGTATATTTATAATGTAGAGCCGATATATTTTCGTGATACATTGATATCACTTTCCAATGTATCGAGTTCCAATAATGATACTTCACTAAATATCGATGTATCGAGCTCCGATAATGATACTTGACTAAATATCGGTGTATCGAGTTCCGATAAAAATACCGAACTAAACAGAGATATATCGAATTCAAGATATATTTAAAAGCACTTGCAACCTACGTCCTCACTTATTTGATGGATATATTGAAATATCTGTCTTCCTCTACAATTTTTACATTCTATTACGGTGGAAATTGTATGATGCCTTAAAATACGCCCTATTACCCTGACATTACTTCTTGTCAGTGTTTTCAGTATGTTCCTTTCTTCACCATTTTTTCGGAAATCTTATTCACAAATGTTCAAATGTGAGTGAAATCTTATCGGACTTAGCTTCTCAGGTCATCAGTCCCTAAGCTTACACACTACTTAACCTAAATTATCCTAAGGACAAACACACACACCCATGCCCGAGGGAGGACTCGAACATCCGCCGGGACCAGCCGCACAATCCATGACTGCAGCGCCCTAGATCGCTCGGCTAATCCAGCACGGCGAAATCTTATTCATCCCTAATCTTATCAGTCCACCTAATTTCCAACATACTTTTATAGCACCACATCTCAAACACTCTAAACGTGCGTTCTCTTACATTTACTCGTCAAATCAAAGCTTACGTTTAATACTAGTTAACTTCTCCTGGCCAGGAATGCCCTCACTGCTTGTGATAATCTCTTTTCATGTCCTCCTCGTTTCGTTCGCCTATAATACTTTGCTTCCTTAACTTCGTCAACTCCTTTGTCCTCAGTTATGAAGTTTAGTTTATCGCTAATCTCACTCCTGTTACTTCTTTTTAACTTTCGTCTTTCTTCGGTTTAGTCTCCCTTTACACTCTATACTCATTAGAATGTTCATTCCATTTAACGCATCTCGTAATTCTTTTTCGCTTTCACTGAGGATAGCAACATCATCAGAAAATCTTATTACTGATATCCGTTCAGCTTTGCGGCAGGGGTCAGCATCGCTGTTCCAAGCGTCATAATTGTCATGGTGCATTACCTGAAGGTGGCCTATTACTAGCTAGGCCGGAACCAGTCATATTTATAATGAATGACGGTGGGATTAGGACTTTCCTTTTGTTACTAATTTTGTTTAACTGATAGAGCACTAATTCCCAATAATGTAATGTAAAACTATAATATTCTTTCATCCTGAATTTATTCTCGTTACTGAAGTTCTGTAGCCGGCCGAAGTGGCCGTGCGGTTAAAGGCGCTGCAGTCTGGAACCGCAAGACCGCTACGGTCGCAGGTTCGAATCCTGCCTCGGGCATGGATGTTTGTGATGTCCTTAGATTAGTTAGGTTTAACTAGTTCTAAGTTCTAGGGGACTAATGGCCTCAGCAGTTGAGTCCCATAGTGCTCAGAGCCATTTGAACCATTTTTTTTTTTTTTGAAGTTCTGTTTTATTTCTGTCATTGATCGTTGGGTGCATAGATTGCACATTGGGAGCCGCAAACTAAATCCCTGTCTTACGGCTTATTTATTGCGACACTTCTTTCTCGGTCTCACTTATTTAGTTTTCTCTCTTGATTCTTTACATATCGTATATTACCTGTCTTTCCCTATAGTTTTTTCCTATTCTTCTCAGAATGTATAGTTATTTCTAAGTCCTCAAAGTCTGTGAACATATCTTGCTGTATTTGGCAAGTGCAACATCAGAATTGCCTCTCATAGACTTAACTATTCCTAAAACAAATCCACGAACTGTAAACTTCTAATTTTTTCTGTACATCATACTTTTCAGCAGACTGGCTGTATCTACTTTGTAGCTGATTGTGACAGTTCTCACAATTATCTGTTCCTGCTCTCCTTGGAATTGTGTGGATGATATTGTTGTGCAAGTCTTAATGTATTTCTCCAGACTTGTAGACTCTACAGACAAGCTTTATTAGGCGCCTTGTTGCCTCGTACCTCCATGATTTTAGAAGTAGTGTAGTAATGTTATCTCTCCCTTATGCCTTATTCGATAGCACGTATTCGAAAGCTCTGTTAAACCCTAAATCTAACCCCGTATTCCGTATGTTTTCCATATCAACATCTATTTCTCTTCCATCACATCATCAAATAGGGACTCCAATGTGCTCTTGTCACGTCTCCGGTCTCTCCTCTGCTTTCAACTGTGGGATTCCCAGTGCACTGGTAATGCTGAAGATCTTGCTCTTCATTGCACCGAAGATTATTTTAATATTCCTATATGCTGAATCAGTCCTTCCTGAGCACGCTAACCGAATGTAAATACGGCACTGTGATTTCTGTCTAGTGTTCTGTCAACGTGAAGGAATTCAGGCAAGCAGGTGTAACGTGCCACTGTGAGGGGGAAGAATAAATTGTATCTGTTCCTTTCTGTCCTCTCGTGAGTTGGACTCCCGCTCTCTTGTCTTTCAAGCCATGAAGATGTGTTGAATCCTGCCGAAAGAAATCGCTGTAGCAGTTCAGTAGAGTGACTTCTAGGTCTAAAAAATTTGAATATGCGTGTGTGTGTGTGTGTGTGTGTGTGTGTGTGTGCGTGTGTGTGTGTCTGAGCGTGGATGGGGGAGGGGGGCGACGACCATGGACACATACCAACATTGGGCAGTGGAAAGGGCTGTCCCAGTTGTAGCCAACGAGGGTTTTGCTTAAAGGAACCGATCTCCACAATGAGCAGAAACTCAAAAAACGTGTTTTGTCGTACAGAAGAGGGGGTGAAATGTAAAGTAGAGAAAAAGGTCTACTTCAGAGACATGGACGTTGTATCCACGAACTGTAAAATTTGTAACGAGTGCCTACCAGGGCAGAAACTGAAGAAGATTAGACACAACAAAGAGATAACTGTTAAACCAACAGTTCATATCCGCAATATACGTCCAAAGCTGATACAATATTGACGTTATCGGAACTCAGTCGTCTACAGTCTTTTCTCATTTCACGGACCGACAAAGCTACACATTGGATTTGTCCGTCTCATTTCATGTATATGTAAGGGCCTTGTGTAGACACGCGCGCAACCTACAGTAGATAGTATTGGAAAAGGCTTTGTTTCAAGTAAAATCTTAGTGCAACATCAACATAACATTTATCAGACTTACAGGAAAGAATAAGTTTCCAATAAATTTAACTTCTACACAAGACCCATACAGCTTAGTACAACCTTCCCTAATTCGCAGAAAACAGACAGTAGCTATCATACCGGCTCACGGGTCGATGTGACTGGGAATTTCTTACCTTATGAGTCCGCCTGATTTTCGACGTTCGTCTGTAACACCACATCTGAAATGCTTCGATCCTCTTCTGTTCCGGTTTTCCCACCGTTCATGTTTCACTACCATGCTATGATGTGCTCCGAACGTATATTTTCAGAAATTTCTTCCTCTTATTAAGGCCTATATTTCATAATAGTAAAGTTCTCTTGACCACGAAAGCCCTTCTTGCCTGTGATGGCCTGCTTTTGATGTTCCTCTTGCTCCGACCGTCATTGGTTATTTTGGTGCCTGGGCAGTAGAATTTCTTAACTTCATCTACTTCGTGACCATCAGTCCTGATATGTTTCTCGCTGTTCCAATTTTTGCTACTTTCGACTTTCTTCTATTTCCCTTCAGTCCGTATTGTGTACTCATTAGACGGTTCATTCCATTCAGCAGATCATGTAATTCTTAACCACTTTCACTCAGAATAGCAATGTCATCAGCGAATCGTATCATTGATAGCCTTTCACCTTGAATTTTAATTCCACTGCTGAACCGTTCTTTTATTGTCGTCATTGCTTTTCGATGTACAAATTGGACAGTAGGGGCGAAATACTACATCCCTCTCTTGCACACTTTTTAACTCTAGTTCTTCATTTTTGTCCGCCCATTCTTATTATTCCTTTTTCGATCTTTCACATATTGTGTATTACCTGTCTTTCCCCATAACTTACCTCCACTTTTCTTAGAATATCGATCGTCTTGTACCATTTCACACTATCGAACGCTTTTTCCAGGTCGACAAAACCTATGAAAGTGTCTTTATTTTTCTATAGTCTTGCTTCCATTATCACCCGCAACGTCACAATTGCCTCTCTGATGCTTTTACCTTTCCTAAAGCCGAACTGGTCGTCATGTAGAACTCCCTCAACTTTCTTTCCGTAACGTCTACGTGAATAATAAACTGATTTAAGCTTGAAACTACACGGAGACTAAAAACGTGATCTGGATGGGAACACAGAACATTGCCTTTCATGGGAAATACTGTAATCGACTGAGCTAACAAAGCACGAATGTCGACCCATCATCGTAGATTCATCTTCCCCAGTGCCTCTCCTCTTTCTCCCATACTTCACAGAAGGTCTCCGGGTCGCTTTGCTGTACTAGCACTACTGGAAGAAAATAAGCTTATCTGCAGCCTAGGGGATAGTTTACAGAATGAATTCTCACTTTGTAGTGGAGTCCAATGTTGATGTGAAACTTCCTGGCACATTAAAACTGTGTGCCAGGCTAATTAGTATGAGGGACCAAATGAAACCAAAGATTGCCAGTAAAGGCTTTTAGCATCAAAACGAGGACCAAGCAGTTTGAAATTGAAGTTCTTTATCGTCGGTCTCATTTAATGTCGGTGGAATCCTTTACTCATTAACGGGTTGGAATGCCAAGATCAACCGTGCTTTAAACAGCTTAACACGGACGAGTCTATTAAAAGTCGCTCAAACCAAACTTGTAAACACTGTGCTGATACTCAGTCGCCTGCGAACCTCACAAAGCGGAGTCCTATGGTGAAAGGAAATACAATAGAATGATCCAGCGAGGTGTGCCGTGCTTAGCACACTGGACTCGCATTGAAGGTCGACAGTTCAAATCCCCGTCCGGCCATACGTACGTATGGGAAAGATGGGAAGTTGAACACACTTAAATTTGAACCGCCAGTAACTGCTGTATGCTCGCTACCAAAGGTTAACTTTAAGCACAAATCATGACTGGATCATACACTGACAGCTTCCGGGATTGGCCGCGCAATTTGAGGCGCCATGTCACAGTTTGCGAGGCCCCTCCCGCCGGAAGTTCGAGTCCTCCCTCGGACACACACACACACACACACACACACACACACACACACACACACACATATATATATATATATATATATATATATATATATATATATATATGTGTGTGTGTGTGTGTGTGTGTGTCTGTGATGTTCTTAGCATAAGTTACTTTAATTAGTGTGTAAGTCTAGGGACCGATGACCTCAGCAGTTCGGTCCCTTGGGAATTCAGGCACATTTCAACATTTTAAACGTGGACTGACGGAGTAGAATCGCAACACCAGGTAGGAGTTCTGTGACGTAAACGAAAGTTGGTAGACGAGTTTCTACATCTGAAAGATGATATCTATTACAATTTCAGGCCAGTAGCATATGTGTGGCATTAGTAGCGCGAATATGAGGATGAGAATTGGGTTTGCTTTAAATACACGCTTTAACGATCGTGACCGTTAGTGATCTGCGAGTTAATGTTAGTCAAGAAAGCCTTTAAGGTGACAAAGACGCCGTTGTCAACAGCTCATTGAGTTAGAACGAGGTCGTGTATTAGGGCTAAGACAAGCTGGATGCTCCTTCTGCGATACTGCAGAAAGACTTGGCGGTAATGTAGCCATTGTACATGATGCCTTGCAATGTTGGCCATGGTAATGTACTGGTACAAGCATACCTGGCACCTGACAGTCACGTGGTGTTAGAGACATTGGTAGCCGGCCGGAGTGGCCGAGCGGTTAAAGGCGCTACAGTCTGAAACCGCACGACCGCTACGCTCGCAGGTTCGAATCATGCCTCGGGCATTGATGTGTGTGATGTCCTTAGGTTAGTTAGGTTTAAGTAGTTCTAAGTTCTAGGGGACTTATGACCACAGCAGTTGAGTCCCATAGTGCTCAGAGCCATTTTTGAAGAGACATTGGAGTCCCTCGTGTTCGGCATATGGCTCTGACTCACCCTGCTGCATCTGCACCACAATGACACAAGTAACTGCTATAAATCGGTTACTTCAACGACAGCAGCCGCTCTGTGGCGAGCATTCCACTGGTGCTGAATCACCGCATTTTGTAACTTCAGTGGTGTCAAGCGAGAGTTCATTGGAGGCCAGGGAGGTCTGTTGTTTTCCGATGAAAGCTGGTTTTGCCTAGGAACCAGTGACGGCTGTTTGTTGATTAGGACGGGGCCAGTTGAGGGCCTACAACTAACCTGTCTATCTGAGTGGCTCTTACAATGGAGGTACAACTAGAGTTATGGTCTGTGGTGAGATTTCGCATGAGGGCTGGAGCACTCTCGTGGTTATACCAACGGCCATGACTGCAAATGTGTACGTCAGTATGATGACCCGACCTGTTGTACAGTCATTCATGAACAGAATTCCCGGAGGTGTTTCCCAATAGGATAAGGCCTGCCCACATAGCACTGTTATAACTCAACATGGTTGACAGAGTACAGAATGTTGCCCATTCGATCACCTGATCAGTCCCCAATCGAGCACACATGGAACATCATTTGAAAACTCTAGTTAAAATGGTTCAAATGGATCTGAGCACTATGGGATTTAACATCTGAGGTCATCAGTCCCCTAGAACTTAGAACTACTTAAACCTAACTAACCTAAAGACATCAACTCATCCGTGCCCGAGGCAGGATTCGAACCTTGCGACCGTAGCGGTCGCGCGGTTAAAGACTGTAGCGCCTAGAACCGCTCGGCCACCTCGGCCGGCGAAAACTCTAGTCATCCACAACCAGCATTAACCGACCGTGTATTGACCGACAATGTACAACAGACGTGAAACTCCATCCCACAGGCTGCCATCCGGCACCTGTAGAATACAATGCACGCACGTTTGCATGATTGCATTCAACTTTCTGTCGGTTATACCGATTATTAATGAATCAGCATTTTACATTTGTAATGGTTTTTCTCACGCTTACATTAACCTGTGATTTTGCAACGTTAATCATCTAAGTACGTTACCTAGACAAATGTATTCCTGAAATTTCGAGACTCTACATTAATTATTGTCTGGTGTAGCGATTTTTGTTTTCCGCCAGAGTATCTGTGTTTCTCTGCAACATTATGAGAGTATACACAAAATATGCAAAATATTCCCCAACAGTAAGGAGTAATAGAACGCAGACAGTTACTTTCTCATACACACATCATACACCGAAACCATACTTAAACGTCATTCTGATATAATTAAATTCAAGATCCATATTTACGGCATCATATTATACCAAGGCATACTTATTAGTAACTTTACATGATGTATAATATGCTTTTCGTAAGTAACAAGAAATGCTAATGGAACAAACTGTGTAGATCTTTTTAAGTGTAACTGTTACTAAGGCAGTAGTCGCATTTGAAGTTCGCTACGGAACTGGCTGGACTAACGTCTGCGTAAACCCATTCAGAGCCGGCCGGGGTGCCTGAGCGTTTCTAGGCGCTACAGTCTGGAACCGCGCGACCCCTACGGTCGCAGGTTCTAATCCTGCCTCGGGCATGGATGAGTGTGATGTCCTTAGGTTAGTTAGGTTTAAGTAGTTCTAAGTTCTAGGGGACTGATGACCTCAGCAGTTAAGTCCCATAGTCCTCAGAGCCATTTGAACCATACGTAATTTGAACCCACCCAGAACACAGGATGCACCGATATCACAGTACTCCATCACGACCAGATTCTCATCTGTCTTGTATAATCTGGAGGCTAGTTCATGAGTGTCAACATCATCCAGTTCATTGTCCTGACACAGCCCCTCTGTGTTATCAGTTTCATACGGGGAAGTGCTATCGCCGCAAAACAGTCTATTTTCCTCCATATTCTGTTCCTTTCTTGTAAGTACATCCGATTCTGCTGCTGCTGTAGCAGAAAACATTTTATTGTCCTTCCTCACTTTCGCTTCTTCCAATATCCTTTTCCTTGAAGTGGAAGTTAGTATTACTGAATGTTATTTATGCCTTAATTTGATGGATCGAAATAGGTTTGTGGTCATTCTAGGTGCTGCAGAAGTGTCTAGAATAGATCCACCGCAGCGTTGCATATACGTTCTTCATCTGCGTTTGATTCGTCTCGTCTTCCAGTCGTTCGTACCTTCACAGGCCAGTCATTCATTGCAATGAAGTCATCCTCTGAGAACTCATCAGGTATGAGAGGAATGATTCTGTCCTTTGAAAGCAATGTACAACTTCATCAATTCCTGAAACCGTGGTATAAGCAGCGCTAAATAAGTCAGGGATGTCTGCCTTGCAGATCCTTTCATGTGGACGACGTCTCATAAAGAGAGAGCGTTCTTTTTTCGTAAACAGCCTTAAGTGGTCCGTGGAAGAAGTATCTGACCACTGCAACCGACGGGAAGTGTGTGGCGGCAAGGAGACCACTATATTGCCATTTTATTTGCAGAAACTGTAATTCATGAGGGATCTAAGAGAGGAATGGCCGTCCATAATGAGAAGGGTTAAATTTACAATTGTGTCTCTTCTATGTCTCAGCCATCTTAGAAACAATTTATTAGTGATCCACCCTACCTGCTTTCTCCACATGTTAATAATGAGGTCGACATTCCGACGCATGGAAAAATAAACATGAGCGGTATAAACATGCCCATAGCACTAACTGCACAACTCACAGTTGTGTTTCGACCACGTTCCTAACTTGTAGCAATTCCTAATTGTTTCTTTAATTTCAGATCGATGATTGATAGAGGTTTCTGTACAGCAGAAATTCCCTTCTCGTCGTCACTGAAAATCCGTGAAGGTGGAAATATATGCTTCTCAGTAACTGTCATGATGTTGTAATAAGGCATTTGTATCTCTTGTTTATTACATGCAATAATCTTGTGCACACTTGTCGACTCAGGTGTTCGCACACTTCCATTTGCTGCCGACTCAAATATCTTTCTGACAGTTTAGTTTTAGAGGTAAAACAATATTTTTAATGTTTACCATCAGCAAATCCGTAAGGATTTCGCCTCTGTTCTGTTAGTCTCACGCTTAGAACAATTTCGACGATATACTGTTGTTCACTGAACACTGCTTTTGTGACCATTTTTGGACCAACAGTAACACCAATCTTCAACCTTTTCCGAAGTGTAGACTCATAAATATCTAACTGTTGTCAGGTTTCTCTAATTTTCTTTCCATTTCTAACTGCAACCACGGCTGCAGCTAGAGTGTTTCCTGTCCATAAGCTCCATTACTTTTCGGGAATAATTCGGAATCGTTTGGAGACATAATCTTTCGCTTACAAAAAGCATAGTAAATTTCAGATATTGGTTATCTTCAAAACCTAAAAATCAAACAGTTTATAAGTACGCAATGGGTAGTGTATCAGCAGGAAGCGCCATGTCTCGAACGCCCTGCCATTATATCAGATTGCGCCATTTTGTTTTGTTCCTTTTCACATTGAAACAGATCGTATAACTAAAGATGTGATGCAAGAATTTCGTATCCATAGTTCACAGAATATCATTAGACACTTTGGCTGCACGTAAAAGCAACAATTTTCTGCATACCTTGTTTAGAAATCGGAAACCTTCTTAGAAGAATCTGTAGCAAAACAGAAATTCAACAATACCTCAAACGTCTCTCACTGAAGCAACTCCGGGCTTGGTGAACCTGTCTGTAGATACCACTCACATGCGTCTTGGTTCGGAAGCACCTGACTTCTCATGATGCGTTACACTCACTACAGCGTACCATTACCCATCTCTCCATACATTTTCCGGTAGATACTTAAACCGCTTAAGGCAAATGGCCTGACCAATTTCCTTTCCCATCTATTCTAAATCCGAGCTTGTGCTTCGCCTCTAATGACCTCGTAGTTGACAGGACGTGAAAATCTAATCTTACTTTTATAGTAAAATGGACTGAAATTGTCGAAGCATAAAACTGCGCGTGAGTAAAGCATAATTAATTTAAGGAATTATTCGTTACACCGAAGCCAAGAACCTAACAACCGGAAATCGCTTGAAGAAAATAAAAGTCTGCCGTGGCCACAGAAGACCGTGGCACTGTCCCAAACTTTCAAATAAACAGCACCGAAACACACGAGCAATCTCAGAAACAAACTGAACCTTCGTTTACACCCCAAATCGGATCAAGATTTTCGTTCGTTCGCTACCAAAGCGAATTGCCACTAGAATTGAGTGCTGCAAATGCGGATCCGTTCGGAACCACCCCTCCCCCCTCTCCGACCACGACCACAAACGCTTTAAAACAACTCTATTTAGAGAGAAGCAGTTCACAAGCAAAACCAGACCGTAGAACTCCTTGCGTCTTGCCGGCATCGAAGAAGTTACGGAAAAATTAATCTTTTCACAGATATGTCTCGACCATTGGGTGCCATAGGTCACCTTACAAAGTCTGGACGAAGATAAGACGTCTTTTTGGGTACCAGACCCCAACAGCTGTCCATGGAATTAACATCAATGGCGTGTTATTTACCGACGCAAACGGGATTGCTGAGCACTTTGCTGAGCATTATGCCCGAGTCTCTGAGTTGGAGAATTACGCTCCAGTCTTTCGACCCTCAAACGGCAGATGGAAAGGAAAGTCCTCCCGTTCGCTACACCCCACAGTGAACACTACAACGCCCCATTTACAGAGTGGGAGCTCCTCATTGCCCTTACACATTGCTCCGACGCGGCTCCTGGGCCAGATCAGCTCCACAGTCAGATGATTAAACATATCTCATCTGACTACAAGCGACATCTCCTCGTGATCTTCAAGCGGATCTGGTGCGATGGCGTCTTTCCATCGCTATGGCTGGAGAGCACCATAATTCCGGTGCTAAAACCCGGAAAAACGCACTTAATGTGGATAGCTATCGGCCCATCAGTCTTACCAACGTTCTTTGTAAGCTGCTCGAACGTATGGTGTGTTGGCGGTTGGGTTGGGTCCTGGAGTCAAGTGGCCTACTGGCTCCATTTCAGGGCGACTTCCGCCAGGGTCGCTCTACCACTGATAACCTTGTGTCCCTCGAGTCTGCCATCAGAACAACATTTTTCCAGACGCCAACACCTTGTTGCCGTCTTTTTTGATTTACGAAAAGCGTATGACACGACCTGGTTATATCATATCCTTGGCACGTAATACGAGTGGGGTATCCGAGGCCCACTCCCGACTTTTATCCAGGATTTCCTGTCGCTTCGTACTTTCCGTGTCCAAGTTGGTGCCTCCCATAGTTCCCCCCATAACCAGGAGAATGGGGCCCTGCGGGACTCCGTATTGAGTGTATCTCTAATTTTAGTGGCCATTAATGCTCTAGCAGCAGTTTTAGGGTGGTCCGTCTCACCTTCTCTGTATGCAGACTATTCCTGCATTTCGTACTGCTCCACCAATACTGGTGTTGCTGAGTGGCGCCTACAAGGAGCCATCCACAAGGCGCAGTCATGGGTTCTAGCCCACGGTTTCCAGTGTTCGACTGCAAAATCGTGTGTTATGCACCTCTGTCGGCGTCGTACCGTTCATCCGGAACCAAAACTTTACCTTAATGACGATCCACTCACGGTAGTGCAGACATATCGATTCTTAGGACTGGTTTTCGATGACCGATTGACTTGGCTTCCTCGCCTTTATCAGCTTAAGCGGAAGTGCTGGAAGCACCTCAGTGCCCTTCACTGCATGACCAACATCAACTGGGGTGCAGATCGCTCTACGCTGCTGCAGCTCTACAGAGTCCTAGATCAATCCCGCCTTGACTATGGGAGTGTGGTTTATGGCTCGGTGGTACCCTCAGCGTTGCGTTTACTCGACCCAGTGCACCACTGTGGCGTTCGCCTAGTGACACGAGCCTTTAGGACGAGTCCGGTGACCAGGGTCCTCCATTACAGGTTAGGCGTGCGCAGTTGCTCTCCACTTACGTCGCACACGTTTGTAGTTCTCCTGCGCATCCGAATTACCGTCTGCTTTTCCCGCCCACAGTGGTTCATCTCCCTCATCGGCCGCCCAGGTCAGGGTTTACAATTGCAGTTCGTGTGCGATCCCTTCTCTCCGATCTGGAGTCCTTGCCTTTACAACATGTACTTGAGATTCATTCACGAACACCTCCATGGTATACACCTAGGCCGCGGCTTCGCCTGGATCCTTGACATGGCCGTAAGAACTCAGTTAACCCTGCGACTCTCCGCTGTCACTTTCTCTCGATTCTCGACATATACCGGGGCCGTTAAGTGGTTTACACCGATGGATCGATGGGTTTGCCTATGTTCTTGGAGGACATATAGAACAGCACTCCTTACCAGATGGCTGCAGTGTTTTCACTGCAGAGCTGGTGGCTATATCTCGTGCTCTTGAGCACACCTGCTCATGCCCAGGTGACTCATTTCTCCTGTGTACTGACTCCTTGAGCAGCCTACAAGCTATTGACCAGTGCTAACCCCGTCATCTTTTGGTAGCGACCATCCAGGAGTCCATCTATGTCCTGGAACGGTCCAGTAGTTCAGAGGTATTTGTCTGGACCCCAGGTCACGTCGGAATTCCAGGTAACGAACTTGCCGACAGGCTGGCCACACGGCTGGCTACACGGAAACCGCTTATGGAGATCGGCTTCTCTGAAACTGACCTGCGTTCAGTATTACGCCGCAAGGGATTGCGGCTTTGGGAGATGGAATGGCATAACCTCTGTGCGCACAAGCTGCATGGCATTAAGGAGACTACGAATGTGAGGAAGGCCTCCGTGTCAGCCTCTGGCAGGGGCTCTGTGGTTCTCCGTCGGTTCAGCAGTGGCCATACGTGGCTGACGCATGGTTCCACCTCTGTCGCGAGGACACACCTCGGTGTCCCCGTGGCTGACGAATGGCGGTCGTCCATCTCTTGCTGGATTGCCCACTTCTAGCCGCTCAGCACTCTACCTTCGGTGTTGGACGACAATGCCTCAACTGCACCTTTAGTTTTACGTTTTCCTCGTGAGGGTGAGTTTCATCATTTGCTCTAAGTTTTTTGCACATGTCCTTTGTCTCAGTGTATCCTCCACCCTAGTGCTTTCAGGATGGAGGTTTTAATGTGTTGCAGAGTGGCTGGCTTTTCGTTTTTATCCTCATGGTCAGCCAGCCATAGTAACCTGCTTTCTTGTCCTAAACTATTCTCCCTGTTTATTGCGTCTTTGTGGTTTTCTTTTCCCCTTTTGTCCATTTAAGTGTTCGTTGCTCTTCAGTCGTTACTGTGGTTTTTCCTATCATTCTGTTTTGTGTTGTCTCATTGTGTTATTCTCACCCTTGTGGTATTGTTCTTTCGGAACAAGGGACCGATGACCTCGTAGTTTGATCCCTCCCCCCCTCCCCCCCTCTCCCCCTCCCCCTCCCTCCTTTAAACCAATCAACCAATCTGGTCACTGGTCTTAAAAAGCAAGTTCAGTCATTGAACTCAGAAGTTGTGGACCTGTTAGCTATACACCAGTGATTGTTAGCATTCTTTTTTAACAGGTAAAGGATCTACCTTACAAGAACTCCAATAAGGAAAACTTTACACTGGAACGCTCTACCTACACCCTAAAATAAAGAAATTTTAAAACACTAACTTACCGTGATTCACACCGATTCCACGTTAATTTTAATGGATTCCGTGTATTTCGTCAGGATCGGCTAGATGGGCAAGGAGATACGTCTATATAAATGAGGCCTTCTGGCACTTTCTCTGCACAGTACGTAGACGTTTCCAACACGTAGAATTTCCAAGCAGTCGTGACAAAAATGAGTATGTCAACAGAAATTGTAATTATTATCTCACCGTATTGCCAGGCGAGATGTATCATCGCAAAGTCTCGTACGCACCGTTTGCTCAGTTACCGCAGGTCATTTTGTTTGGTGTGCGTAGAGCTCATTCCTCATAATCCTTCAAGAAGCTGCGAAAGAAGTTATGCGCACAAAGAAGCCGTATTGGACATAACGGAAGAATTTGGTTCTCTCTTTTCAATCTGCGCGTCAGCAAAACTGGCGATGATTGAGATATCAGACACGCAACTAATGTAACACAGCAAAGAAAATCGAAAGTAGTGTAAGGTAAATAACTGCTCTAATTTCCCAGCTCTGGCTACATGCGATCTGCACCTTGGCGAAAGTCATAATACTCACTCGTAGTGGCTAGACGTAAATTAACTTTTCTTCCGTATGTAAAACATCTATTTGGCATAAAGGTTAGCAGCTGTAGGAAGAAGATTTCCGGTTCCAAGTAGAATCCTGTAATGTGTGCGAATATTCTTAAAGAAAATACTATCAAACGAATTCACCAAGGCATCTTCTCTTACTGTTCTTACTCATAGCTAATCTACCACGCGAAATATTGAATTGGTTAGCACAAGAGATTCACATTATGGTGATGACAGTTCAATTCCACAGCCGGCCATCTACGTTTCGATCCTTAATGTTTTCTGTAAATTGATTTGGGCAAACGCATGGATTGCCACTGCGGATTTCGTTACCCATCCGTCCATTGCACCAGTGCTATCTTTCCTTTCTGTTCAGCGAACACACTGGATTTCATGTATAGTATACTACTGTGGGACAGACAGTTGAATGATGTGATACCGTAGATTTTCCTGGCGTCTTACATGTTTATGATCTTCACGGGTATGCTGCTGGATACGATCGTGTTCACTACACGATATTTCGGCGATCCAACTGGCCGCCATCTTCAGGTGCGATCGCTGAGTACACAATCACGCCGGAACTGATTGTGTACTCAGCGATCGCACCTGAAAATGGCGGCCAGATGGATCGCCAAAATATCATGTAGTGAAGAAGATCGTATCCGGCAGCATACGTAATCAGGAAAAGATGTGAATATCTTAGGCGCTCTGAATTGCGTATATTGTAGTGTGTAGTTGTTTGAGAATGATCAATTTCGTCAATTATAAAGAAAGAGAGAATCAGAATGAAAGACAATCAGAATGAACTGCCTACACTCCCTCTCAAACAGAAACAACTCGGAAACAACGAAGTTAAACTCGAATAAAACACAAAGCGGTTTTTCATGCTTCCAAAGAATATATATTGAAGAAGAGAAGCGATCCCAGTACTCTGTATGTTAGTTACCGCATACGTATGGGTTTCATACCGATAGGAACCCGATATTCTTTTTCAGATATGTTGATGACACACTTGTGGGCTAGCTTTACGAGTCGCTTCAATTTATAAATAGTTTGCGTAGACGAGAGCTGACATTTCCCGACGTATGGGTTCAGTACTGCCGTCAGGTGTTTTGTTAGCTGATACTTCCATAAATATTACCACAATATCAGGATATCATTACGTTTCATTCAACAGGTGTAAGAACTACACCTTCTTGACCGGTACCTTACGGTTAGCTTCGATGCAGACTTCCTTTCCTACAGAGTGCCGCTTTCTGAATTTGTCAACTTCGTCAATGAGAAATTCAGTTCCACAGTGACTAACATCTACATCTACGAGGGCACTTCAATAAGTAATGCAACACATTTTTTTTCTCGGCCAATTTTGGTTGAAAAAACCGGAAATTTCTTGTGGAATATTTTCAAACATTCCCGCTTCGTCTCGTATAGTTTCATTGACTTCCGACAGGTGGCAGCGCTGTACGGAGCTGTTAAAATGGCGTCTGTAACGGATGTGCGTTGCAAACAACGGGCAGTGATCGAGTTTCTTTTGGCGGAAAACCAGGGCATCTCAGATATTCATAGGTGCTTGCAGAATGTCTACGGTGATCTGGCAGTGGACAAAAGCACGGTGAGTCGCTGGGCAAAGCGTGTGTCATCATCGCCGCAAGGTCAAGCAGGACTATCTGATCTCCCGCGTGCGGGCCGGCCGTGCACAGCTGTGACTCCTGCAATGGCGGAGCGTGCGAACACACTCGTTCGAGATTATCGACGGATCACCATCAAACAACTCAGTGCTCAACTTGACATCTCTGTTGGTAGTGCTGTCACAATTGTTCACCAGTTGGGATATTCAAAGGTTTGTTCCAGCTGGGTCCCTCGTTGTCTAACCGAACACCATAAAGAGCAAAGGAGAACCATCTGTGTGGAATTGTTTGCTCGTCATGTGGCTGAGGGTGACAATTTCTTGTCAAAGATTGTTACAGGCGATGAAACACGGGTTCATCACTTCGAACCTGAAAGAAAACGGCAATCAATGGAGTGGCGCCACACCCACTCCCCTACCGAGAAAAAGTTTAAAGCCATACCCTCAGCCGGTAAAGTCATGGTTGCAGTCCTCTGGGACGCTGAAGGGGTTATTCTGTTCGATGTCCTTCCCCATGGTCAAACGATCAGCTCTGAAGTGTATTGTGCTACTCTTCAGAAATTGAAGAAACGACTTCAGCGTGTTCGTAGGCACAAAAATCTGAACGAACTTCTTCTTCATGACAACGCAAGACCTCACACAAGTCTTCGCTCCCGAGAGGAGCTCACAAAACTTCAGTGGACTGTTCTTCCTCATGCACCCTCCAGCCCCGATCTCGCACCGTCGGATTTCCATATGTTTGGCCCAGTGAAGGATGCAATCCGTGGGAGGCGCTACGCGGATGATGAAGAAGTTATTGATGCAGTACGACGTTGGCTCCGACATCGACCAGTGGAATGGTACCGTGCAGGCATACAGGCCCTCATTTCAAGGTGGCGTAAGGCCGTAGCATGGAATGGAGATTACGTTGAAAAATAGTGTTGTGTAGCTAAAAGATTGGGGAATAACCTGGTGTATTTCAATGCTGAATAAAACAACCCCTGTTTCAGAAAAAAAATGTGTTGCATTACTTATTGAACTGCCCTCGTACACAGATACTCCGCAAGCCACCTTACGGTGCGTGGCGGGGGTTACCCTGTACCACTACTGGTCATTTCCTTTTTTGTTCCAGTCGCAAATAGAGTGAGAGAAATACGACTATCTATATGCCTCCGTATGAGCCCTATTTTCTCGTATCTTATCTTCGTGGTCCTTACGAGCAAAGTATGTTGGCGGCAGCAGAATCGTTCGGCACTCAGCTTCCTATGCCGGTTCTCTAAATTTTTCTCAACAGTGTTCCCGTTTGAGTTCCCGCAACACTTATGTGTTGTTCGAACCTACCGGTAACAAATCTAGCAGCCCGCCTCTGAATTGCTTCGATGTCTTCCTTCAATCGGAACTGGTACGGATCCCAAACACTCGAACAGCACCCAAGAAAAGGCCGGACAAGCGTCCTATATGCGGTCTCCTTTACAGGTGAACCACTGTTTCCTAAAATTCTCCCAATAAATCGATGCCAACCATTCGTCTCCCCTACCACAGTTCTCATTTGATCGTTCCGCCTCGTATCGCTTTGCAACGTTATGCCCAGATATATAAACGACTTGGCAATATTGCATCAGAGCATTATGTTGTGACTTGGCAAGACAGCCAAACCACTATGAGATAGCCGAAAGGCACGCGTTTAATCTCACGCAGGCTGGCGTGAGGTCTGGAACAGTTAAAGGAGTTGAGACTAGTAAAAAAGGTATGTAGCCTCTGGAATACTTAACTTTAATCCATAACTGGTGAACATCGGTCTGACGGTACATGCATCACAAGATAAATAGCAAATGATAATGGCGCCTTGCTAGGTCGTAGCAAATGACGTAGCTGAAGGCTATGCTAACTATCGTCTCGGCAAATGAGAACGTAATTTGTCAGTGAACCATCGCTAGCAAAGTCGGCTGTACAACTGGGGCGAGTGCTAGGAAGTCTCTCTAGACCTGCCGTGTGGCGGCGCTCTGTCTGCAATCACTGATAGTGGCGACACGCGGGTCCGACGTATACTAGCGGACCGCGGCCGATTTAAAGGCTACCACCTAGCAACTGTGGTGTCTGGCGGTGACACCACACATTACAGGTTTGTTCTTCCTACTCATCCGCATTAACTTACATTTTTCCATATTTAGGGCTAGCTGCCACTGATCACACCAACAGGAAATTTCGTGTAATTCGTCTTGTATCTTCTTACAGTCACTCAACTTCGACACCTTACCGTAAACCACGGCATCATCAAGAAACAACCGCAGAACGCTGCCCACCCTGTCCGCCAATCAATTTATGTATATAGAGAGCAACAGCGGTCCTACCACACTAGGTGGGGCAACTTCTTCCGATTCGTCCTCAAATCTGTATTTGTTTCAATGACGAAAACCGAAAGGCGTCACTATTGATGCCCTCTGTCACAGATTGTGAAAAACTTATTCATGGAAGATTTCAAAGGTAATGTCTGAAAAAAAAGCAAAAACAACGCAATGACGATCATATTCTTCTTCAGATATGTGGATTAAATGCTCTTTGTGTACCCAAGCGGTAGTGAAAGGTTTCAGTAGTTATCCGGCGTCCACTCTTTCTGCACGTCATTATCGAATTCACTATGAAAACACACAAGAATGACGAACTTCCCTTTTTGGACTTACTAGTCATGTACAAAGCGAACCATATGATGAGGATCAGTTTGCACAGGAAAACCATTCACACTAAATGGTTCAAATGGCTCTGAGCACTATGGGACTTAACATCTTAGGTCATCAGTCCCCTAGACTTAGAACTACGTAAACCTAACTAATCTAAGGATATCACACACGTCCATGCCCGAGGCAGGATTCGAACCTGCGACCGTAGCGGTTGCGCGGTTCCTCACCCTTTCTCTCACAGCCCAGCCGGGCACCGAGCCCTAGACTCTAATTCGGTTCCGCGATGTCTAATTTGTTGAAACGGCTCTGAGCAAAAAATGGCTCTGAGCACTACGGGACTTAACATCTGAGGTCAGCAGTCTCCTAGAAATTAGAACTACTTAAACCTAACTAACCTAAGGACATCACACACATCGATGCCAGAGGGAGGATTCGAACCTGCGACCGTAGCGGTCGCGCGGTTCCAGACTGAAGCGCCTAGAACCGCTCGGCCAAAACGGCCGGCTCCGTGGTATCTCTGCCACCCACGCCTGGCTCGAAAGTCGCCCTCAGCCAACACCGTGACTTCAGTTGGCTGATGGTGGGTCCCACGGTTTACTGAGACAGAAAGCGCTGACACTATTGATCAGCCCGTCTGGCAGTTCAACACGCATTTCGATAGCCCCCTCTTTAGAGCCAGTACCTTACCTGTCTTAGTAGTTCTTTTTGTTCTTTTTCCCGATATATACCACACCACATTTTCATGGAATAATGTAGACAATTGATTTACGAAGCCCCAAGTCATCCCTCACCATAACTGATAGTTCACTTGTTTTCGGAGGACGGAAAACGAAGTTAACATGTAATCGAGCCAAGGTGACGCAGATTTTGTTCGACAGTTGTCTTATGCTCCCCCGCGTGTTTTATTTCCTGGACCTGGACCTAGTGCCTGAAAGCACATCGGATTTGTCTTTCACCGTGGTGGTTCATCTTGAATAAGTTCCTTAGGTGGTTGAGCTCTGTTACCATGCTTTCTTCTTCTGAAGTTGCATGGAACCGGTGGACGAGTGTACGTAGTACACCCTTGCTACGTGAGGAATGATGGCAGCTGGAGACGCAGAGATACGAATTAGTGTAAATGGTGCCGGCCGGTCTGGCCGAGTGGTTCTAGGCGCTACAGTCTGGAGCCGCGTGATCGCTACGGTCGCAGGTTCGAATCCTGCCTCGGGCATGGATGTGTATGATTTCCTTAGATTTGTTAGGTTTAAGTAGTTCTAAGTTCTAGGTGACTGATGACCACAGCAGTTCAGTCCCATAGTGCTCAGAGCCATTTGAACCATTGTTTTGAACCCCAACTATTTAAATTTAAAAGAATTAGCTCTCCCCAAAGGCAGTGTAAACGCGAAGGCCACGCTTAAGAGTCCACCAAAATTGGTTACAAAAGGTCTTATACATCTGCTCCTTTTCTTTAGAGAAACACAAGGCTGCTAAACTTCTGCTGGCTTCTGCTGGACGTCCGGTACGGCTCGTGTAGGATACACCAGGCACCAACCCAAGCTAGGCGGTCGCAAGGCACGGCGAGCAAAATCAGGAGAGCAGACAGGCAGGCAGCCAACACATATCCTCCATGCTGAACCGGCAGACCACATAAAACCAACTCCACATATACGTGGTTGCTTCCCACCTCGTACCTCGCGGTGTCTCAGCAGGTAGCCCGAGCAAACGTCAACTGCCACTTGCCACGCGAATGCGGAAAACAACGAGGCAAGCAAAGATAAGAAACATCGAATGATCGATAATGGACATCGAAGAGACTGGCGCGCCAGTAACGAGGGGCCACGACTCAACCTTCTGTACAATACCGTAGCAATTATTTCTATGTATAGTAAAAGATTCACTGAGCTACATTACTAGGCCGTGACACATCATGCAGAAGTTACTTCCGTATATAATTCATCGCTGTTCGGATTTGGCAGATAAATTGGTAGACGAAAATGTGTTATACCTCTAGTGCTTCTGCTCGAAATAACTGTGCAGTGGTACATACTTAGAAAGAAACGCATATTTGCATATTCTTAGACTGTTGACTGTAAACGAGCGTTAGGCTATGCAGAAAGAGAAACGTCAAGTGGTCAGAAACTTAAATGTGTGTAGTCGTCCAGGGATTTGACCAGAGCTCGGAGAACGTCCGCAGCAATGTTAGATTTCGATGGAATAAATACCTTGAGGATACTGCTGTGTAGCAAGAATTCAAAGTTCCAGAGGTAACGTTGTTGACACTGGTACAGGGTGTCCGTCTTTTATATTTTCCTTCACTATCAGCGACCCAGTGGGATGATGTATTCCTTCGAAATCAGAAATACAGTTATGACATGAAATTCTAATTCCCATCTATATCACGCTCAGAAATGCGCCATGAGTAAGGTATTACTTGTCGCGGTACGTATCAAAACATACAGCCATGCGGTGTGGCCGAGCGGTTCTAGGTGCTTCGGTCTGGAACCGCGCGACCGCCACGCTCGCAGACTCGAATCCTGCCTCGGGCATGGATGTGTGTGATGTCCTTAGGTTAGTTAGGTTTAAGTAGTTCTAAGCTCTAAGGGACTGATGACCTCAGATGTCAAGTCCCATAGTGCTCAGAGCCATTTGAACCATTCAAAACATACAGCCTGCGGTTACAGTTAGTGCTGGTTAGCGGACATCTCGATCACTGGAAAAGCTTGCGTCGTTTTAGGTGTGAATGGATTCTCATGTCGTTAAAGAGGACTGTAACCACATGCATGACTCCTCCTGTTAATGACGTAAACATAGGATCTGACGTATGGAAGTTCAAATTGTTCAAATGGCTCTGAGCCATTCAAATCATTGGGATTTAACATCTGAGGTCATCAGCCCCTAGAACTTAGAACTACTTAAACCTAACTAGCCTAAGGACATCACACACATCCATGCCCGAGGCAGGATTCGAACCTGCTACCGTAGCAGACTCGCGGTTCCGGACTGAAGGTTTGGAAGTATGCATGCACTGAACTGAATAGCAGATGACAGGGTACTGAAACGAACTTTTGAAGAAAGAAATTTATGGTACAACTTGACTAAAAGAACGTTTATGACGGGACACAGCGTGAGGCATTAATAAATTGTAAGTTTGGTGGTGGAGGAAGTGAAGTGGAGGGGGGGAGGGGGGGTATTAAAACTGTAAAGGCTTGAATACAGTAAGTGCGTTCATATGAATGAAGGTTGCGGTAGTTATGCAGAGAACAACAACAAACATTGATAGCTGTGGATACATCTGAAAGCTGACATACCAGACAAGCCTCGCTTACTGGCGACTCTTAATAGCGGGCAGGGTTAATGGCCTACCCCGCTGGCGGTTCACCTAAGCAGAGCGACGACCGGGGCAGTGCTGTTTATTGTAGCGCACACACACATACACACACACACAGGGCCGCCAGCTGTCTTGTAGAGTGAGGCAGCACAGACTGAACCGAGTTTTTGGCAGCAGATGCGCGCATGCGCAGCTGTGGCTGGCTGTGCTGAAGAAACTTGCTACTAGCTTGACACGGCCATACAGGTCATACATGTAGCTGCCACCCTGACAATGACACATGATCCACTACTTCAGGCTCGTCCAAACTGTGCCTCTGGGGCGCTAGCGCCCGCGATCGCCCGAGGCCACCGCCCCGGGCGAATTCATATATTGTTGCAGTCGCTGAGCCTTGTCGCTTAGCTGGCCGTGCGGTCCGCCCGCCGCGCCTCACCATGCGACTGTACGCGCGCTTCATGCGGAAGACAAAAGCATTGATACGACGTAAAGCCGTTTGTAAACAGACGTAAGGCTACACTGGATCGAGATGAACGGCCAACAGCTGCAGACAAAAAGCGGAGGAGCGACACATCCGCACTATTTAAACCTGAGAAGAAAATATTCTTTGTACTGCTGTCGAAAATCACACCAAATGTTTAGTATGTAATCGGAGCCTCATGTATTTTAAAAAAGTACTCGATTGAACGGCACTTTAGAACCTATATCAAAGATCAGTTCTAAGATTTGTCGCAAGAGGAACGCCAGTCAAAGCTTGAAGAACTAAAAGAAAATTTCATGCATCATTACAATGGTTTCCTGTCGTATGACTGTTTGTTATTTATAAAAATTATAAATATAAGCCGCGCGGGATTAGTCGAGCGTTCTGAGACGCTGCAGTCATGGACTGTGAAGCTGATCCCGGCGGAGGTTCGAGTCCTCCCTCGGGATTGGGTGTATGCGTTTGTCCTTAGGATAATTTAGGTTGAGTAGTGTGTAAACTTAGGGACTGATGACCGTAGCAGTTAAGTCCCATAAGGTTTCACACACATCTGAACATTTTTTGATAAATATAACTATATTTTATAATCTGGTATGTGATTCAGCAATGTGCCAGTTGATTGTCAGCAACAAGGAACATTTCTTTTCGGTTAATTTTTATATTAGGGTTGCATTAAATCGCGTAGCACAGACGTAAGAAAAAGCTTCAGGTGCGTTACTTTTTTCCGCTTTCTGAAAAGCCGTCACAAATGCTCTCCCGGACAGCAAAGTGTCATTAACAGTCATACTTTGTTTTTGTGTATTTGTGTTTTGATGTATGGAAAGACATGCGTTGTAGTTTTATCTATGTTTATAATTAATTAAAACGCAAATATTCCAATTAATAAAAATTTAATTTGCGACCACATTTCGCTGTTCTTGCTAGTGTCTACTACCGCTTTACAGAGGAACTAGGGAAAAACGCAGCTAAAACTAATCTTTTTTGTTAGTTTTTTGTTTGGATTTCAATGAATGAAACAATCAATTGTTAAAATTATAAAAATGTTTTAAAAACGGTGTAGTACAAAATTAATTCCAACGGCATTTTTTTCCTTTATTGCCGAGGTAGGAGCAGGAAACAGGTGGGCAAACTCAAGTTACAAATACTCGCTGAGAATTGTGAAATAAGGGAACCCTTTTGCGGCTGGGAATCACATCAAGGATTGTCTAGTCGACGGTGTAGCTTGTATTAGTCCTGCAGACCTCGCGGAAAAATTTGAAAAAATAGCTCTTTCGCCTCAACTCTTTCCCGTCGAGTAGAAGACATGGTCTCAGTTATGGAGCAGCAATTAACGGAGAGAGCGGCAAACTTCGTTTCATTTTCTATCGCTCTTGAAGAGTCCACAGACGTTGCGGACATAGCTCGTCGTATTCATTCAGGGTATCGGCGACAATCTGCGTGTCACCGAAGAATTTCTCGACCTTATGCCATTAAAAGACACAACCGTGGGTTTGGATATATTTCTAGCCGTGGAAAACGTGTTCGAGTCAGTGGGTCTAAAATGGGAACACCTGACCAATGGAACAACGGATGGAGTCACTGCGCTATGAGGGATACGCACTGGATTCCTGGACTACGACAGGTCGAAAATGGCTGAAGTTTTTGTTCCTTACTCGCGGCAGTCAATTGTCTTATACACCAGGAGCCACTGTGGGCAAAGTTTGTCAACATAAAAAATGCTATGGACACAATTGTTCCACCGTTTAATTATCTTCACTCGTATTGACTCACGCATCGCCAGTTTCAAGTATTTCTGGCTGATATCGAAGCGGAATACTCGGACATCCCCTACCACGCCGAAGCAAGATGGCTGAGCAGAGAGAAGGTGCTTCATCGGTTTTTCTGATTGAGGGACCAAGTCAATACCTTTTTGGAAATGAAAGGAAGTCCAGAAGAATTTGGATTTTTTGAGTGACCAAACTGGTCAGATAAATACTTTAAACATTTCACTCCAAGGTGAAAAATAACTCTGTTGTTGATTCAGTGCAGACGATTCAAGCATTAAAAAAAAGCTTATTTTGTGGAAAAACAGTGCATTAGCGTTAAAGAAGATGTGGATTTTTCAGATAATATTCAAATAATTTGCGAATTACAAGAAGAGTTGGAAAACAAATTTTTGGAGATACCTGAGCTTCAACCGGCCTTAAATATATTAGTTCGTCCGTTTTCCCTTCGGGCAGAGGACGTCTCACAATTATTTCGCACGGATGTCGGAGATTTGATGTCTCACCGGATTCCTGATATTCTCGGTACGCTCGTGAAACGGTCGTACGAGAAAATTCCCACTTCATAGCTACCTCGGAGACGCTGTGTCCCATCGCTCGTGCGCCAATTATAACACCACTTTCAAACTCACTTAAATTTTGATAACCTACCATTTAGCAGCACTAACCGATCTAAAAACTGCGCCAGGCACTTGTTGTGTTATGTAGGCGTTGCCTGTATATATCTGTCTTTGAATACGCATGCCTATACTAGTTTCTTTGTCGCTTCACTGTAAAAGGGATTTTTTGAATTACAGTATTACAAACATAATTTAGAAAACAGTAGACAGAGAAATAAATTTTACACGTTTGTAACTCTGTATTACTGAATATTTGAGAGCAGCTCACCAGTAAACCAGTACACCATATGTTTTGACGAAAGCGTGTAAGCTGTATTAACAATAACGGTCGAGTTTGCATAATTTGGAACTAATTTGTGGCTGGTTGTTCTGCATCCTGCACTATGTGAAACTTTAGCGTCTTCCCTCGTATTGAGCGTTCAAATAACTCTCTGGAATGCTGCCGGGTAACGCTGTCGCTGCTATTTCAACGCGTGAAGAATCCGCCATTTTCAAGAAACAAATTATACGATATATCGCTCTGCGTCCTCACTGAAGTCCTCGATGTGCAGGCTGCACAACCAGATCAAGAGCCGGCCGCGGTGGCCGAGCGGTTCTAGGCGCTTCAGTCCGCAACCGCGGGACTGCTACGGTCGTAGGTTCGAATCCTGCCTCGGGCATGGATGTGTGTGATGTCCTTAGGTTAGTTAGGTTTAAGTACTTCTAAGTTCTAGGGGACTGATGACCTAAGATGTTCAGTCCCATAGTGCTCAGAGCCATTTTTGAACCAGATCAAAAGACAGTGTATGCAGAGAGACAACACAAACCGTAAACAACTAGCGCCATTATACAGCAAAAGATAGACAACGCCAGATGTAGACGATAGTAAAATACGAGTACTATTCAACAGTGTAGGAGCAACTCTGTTTGTTGTTTTCGAACATGGAGAGAAAAGAATTCTAGACATAATATAAGCAATCCGTCTCTTTATGAGGTCACTTACTGGTTTAATGTGAACAGCTTCATTAACAACATTTTCCCAGTAACTGGCTACGGTCGAGGGTTCGAATCCTGCCGCGGGCATGGATGTGTGTGATGTCCTTAGGTTAGTTAGGTTTAAGTAGTTCTAAGTTCTAGGGGACTTATGACCACAGCAGTTGAGTCCCATAGTGCTCAGAGCCATTTGAACCATTTGAACCCAGTAACTGGATGTATGTTTCCATAGTCAGTTGGATGACCAGCACAATGATAATGTTCTGCATTCGCAGATTTTCTGCAATAAAATTAACTATAAAGAGAAAGCAAACACAGTAATTTGGCAGAAATTGTTTGAAAATCACTAAGTCAAGGATCATTCTTTACCAAAGTTCTTGGTTAAAAGAACCCCAGACTTTCTTTTTTTTCTTATTTTACCTTGGGCACGTGTAATGCGGGCGTAACGTAGTTCGTATCGGCCGGTGAGAAACTGTCATGTACTTATTCCAGAGATGCTGTGCTATGACCAGTGATGTGCAGCGAGGTACTTCAATAAACCGTTGTCTTGAGTATGTACTGAACACAGTAACCGCTGAGCAGTTGCTATGGCTGCGATTGTATTTGCGTTGCGTCGAGAGTGTGGGGAAACGTTTTGTTTATGAACGACAGCTTCAGTCTATTCCAGTTCCAAATCTGGATACAACTTTCGCATAACAGACCTGCTACTGCGTTTATAATATAGCACAGTTCCAAAAAAAGAGATGTTCCTACTTTCGTCTTTTCTATCGAGTGGATACCGTCTCACTAATTGCTTCGTACCACGTAACTCTAGCAGATGCTAGTAGGGTGGACCTATGGATATTTTTTCCAAATCCTAGTCCAGTTCCTTTCCTGTTAATTAATATTCATGGTTTGGCAGTGCATGGATTAGTAGATTGTCGATTTCAGCCATTGTCTCGTTTAAAATTTCTCTTCGACATACAGTGGAATTTTAAATAGTATAATTTTATATAATTCATTACACGTTGTGTAGAATTAGTTTTAGAAGTGTATTCATGTCTCGATGTCGGAAGGCTTGGAGTAGGCTGGTAAAGATGCGATGCTTCTGGGTGTACTCCTCTTCTTGTTGAGAGATTATTTACACAGTTTCTCTTGACTCATCCATTGGAGTTGCTGCAAGTCGTCTTCTTAATTCCTCAATTTTGGTTACGTACCGTTGGGAAACTGAAATTTAAGAAACTTAGGCACCGCTTCAGATATTATTGTTAATGAACGAAACGAGTTCTGAGATTTAACTAGTTCCGAGTAGATAATCGCCTCGAAACCAATGGTCGAAAATTTTGTTTTTACAGATATTTTGTCAAGCAGTTCATGATATTATGGTGCCAATTACTACTCTCTTATAATTGGTTACGATTTTTATTTTATAATAACCTGCCCTCTACAAATGTTAGCACAGCGTCCATGGTACTGGCCTCATTTCTGCTGAAACTGCAGTCCATGTGTGCCGTTGCTGTTGGATCTTAACGCATCGCCGAAGATCGCAAACTTCTGTAAACTGTTTTGACTTGATGTCTTCACGCCGGCAGCTGTAGCCGAGTGGTTCTAGGCGCTTCAGTCCGGTACCGCGCAGTTGCTACGGTAGCAGTTTCGAATCCTGCCTCGGGGATGGATGTGTGTGATGTCCTTAGGTTAAGTTGGGTTTAAGTAGTTCTGAGTCTAGGGGACTGATGACCTCAGATGTTATGTCCCATAGTGCTCAGAGCAATTTGAACCATTTTGATGTCCTCATTCCAAGTATTAACCACAGCACAGTAAAGAAGGAGGCATTCGATCTTTATCAGACGCTGTTGGCTGAAATGTTTTGGTATTACACATGACTTTGATTTGACGTCTTAAAATGGTTCAGATGGCTCTGAGCACTATGGGACTTAACTGCTGTGGTCATTAGTCCCCTAGAACTTAGAACTTCTTAAACATAACTAACCTAAGGACATCACACACATCAATGTCCGAGGCAGGATTCGAACCTGCGACGATAGCGGTCGCGCGGTTCTGGACTGTAGCGCCTAGAACCGCTCGGCCATTTGACGTGTTACGCAGGCTATTAGTGTGGCTGTGGAAATTCCACAAGGGACAACATTTATTTTAGTCACGACTCAGCATTGCTCAAAAAGGCGAAATCATGATTGTATGCTCACATAGCTCGAGGATCTACGATCTACATTCAAAATGATCCGCATGTACTACAAATATATTCTTCCTGCACAAAGGAATAATAAACAATTGCCGCGCTGGGTAGGCGTGTGGTCTAGGGCGTGTTGTCACGGTCCGCGCAGCTCACCCCGTCGAAGGTTCGAGTCCTCCCTCGGGAATGTGTGTGTGTGTGTGTGTATGTTGTCCGTAGCGTAAGTTAGTTTAAATTAGATTAAGTAGTGCCTAAGCCTAGGGACCGATGACCTCAGCAGTTTGGTAACACTGTCCTTACCACAAATTGCCAAAAATAAATAATTTTGCTTATCTGCATATGCTCCGCATTGCCTGCAGACTCACGCCGGCACACAGTGTCAATGGCTGCCGAGAAAACTCGCAATTCACAATTATCGCCAGCGCTGATCACTTTGCCACTTCGTTACGCGGCAACAATGCACGAAGTGATTCAGGCCGATAATAACTTTTCCTCTTTTTCAAATGTTACAGGCAGATTACTTTTATCCGTCAGTCCAAATAAATTCAAGACTGGGTTAGGGAAAAGTAGAGTAACATGAAGATGGTAGTTTAATGCATCACGTGTCCTACATAGTCTCCCAACACCGCATTCGAGTACAGTGAACAAAACTTTCGTGATAACTGTGTTGTTGTTGTGGTCTTCAGTCCGGAGACTGGTTTGATGCAGCTCTCCATGCCACTCTATCCTGTGCAGGCTTCTTGATCTCCCAGTATCCCCCTGCAACCTACATCCTTCTCAATCTGCTTAGTGTATTAATTTCTTGGTCTCCCCCTACAATTTTTACCCTCCCCGCTGCCCCCCAATACTAAACTGGTGATCCCTTGATGCCTCAGAACATGTCCTACCAACCGATCCCTTCTAGTCAAGTTGTGACACAGATTTCTTTTCTCTCCAGTTCTATTCAGTAACTCCTCATCAGTTATGTGATCTATCCATCTAATCTTCAGCATTGTTCTTTAGCAACACATTTCGAAAGAATCTATTCTCTTCTTGTCCAAACTATTTATCGTCCATGTTTCACTTCCATACATGGTTACACTCCATACAAATACTTTCAGAAATCACTTCCTGACCCTTAAATCTATACTCGATGTTATTAAATTTCCCTTGTTCAGAAACCCTTGTCTTGCCATTGCCATTGTCCATTTTATATCCTCTCTACTTCGACCATCATTGCTTAATTGGCTCCCCAAATAGCAAAACTCATTTACTGGTTTAAGTGTCTCATTTCCTAATCTAATTCCCTCAGCATCACCCGAGTTAGTTCCATCCCATTATCTTCTTTTGGCTTTTGTTGATGTTCATCTTATATCCTCCTTTCAAGACATTGTCCATTCCACTCAACTGCTCTTCCAGGTCTTTTTCTGTCTCTGGCAGAATTGCAATGTCATCGGCGAACCTCAAAGATTATATATCTTCTCCGTGGATTTTAATTCCTACTCCGAATTTTTCTTTTGTTTCCTTTACTGATTGCTCATAATACAGATTGATAACTGTGAGACTTTGAAAACGCGCCTCTCATTGGCTTGAGTGTCGGTTACAACGGTCATGTTGATCCCTCACGTGAATTTCAGAACTTTATTGTTTTGTGATACGTTCGTTTTGGTAACTAACATTTACCTCTCGTCACAGGTGATAATTTTTTCAGAACGTAATTGTGCGCATTTTTTATTTCCTTAAAGTCGTGGCAGGCGTCCACCCTCCAGTTTGTTGTTTATGTGTATGTTTGGAGAAATGGGAGGAAGCGTGGGAGTTGGGAGGAGGGGGGGGGGGGGCTGATGAGTGAAGATATGGAGAACAAACTTTCACACACGTTTCTCTTCTTCAATACATTTTGGAAAATGCCCTGAACACTTGATGTAGAGATGCTGCTCCATTGCACGCCCACGACACATTGCACACCTGTTCTATACTGTTGTTAGTTCAAGCTGCTACTGTCGTAACAACGCTAACGTCACTTGTACGCCAGGAACACAATCAGTCCCGGACGCTTTTGGACATACGGTATATAAGTACATCGTGATGAGTAAACTGATGTTAGACATCTTACCCTTATGCAAATTCCTATTTACAGTATTATTTCAGCGAAAACAGCAGTACTGTATTGAAGTTTTACGTTTTGACGCGCATGACGTACATGATTATGCGATCAGACCGGAAAGCTTTGCTCCGTCGGTTCACAGTCAGCTAAAAGAAGTTGCTCATAGAACTGCAGTGCCATATGGAAGCCGTTCCGTGATGGTGTTCCTTAGAGGAGAGGGCGCACGGCGAGTGTACTTTCGGTCCGCCAGCAACCGAACCCTATTCGTCAAATCTTTCTTCGGATGCTACAGCGTGGCACATACAGGGAGATGTAACTGTTTGGTCCTAGGTTTGAAGGGCACTTGCTGAGTCCGGAGCGTGGTTTTTGTTTAACGCATGACGTATCCTTGACTGTTAGATGAAAGTAGGACACTGAACAAAATTATTCGTTGAGAATGAACGTATCTGTGCGTATCTATGTATTTTAATTTTAATGTATCTCCTCTCCATTTGTAATTATTAATTTTTATCGACATGGCAGTAATTGTTAGGTAGGTTTCATTACGTACAGTCGTTAAAAAATAAGTCTAAAAATTAGGACACGTTCGTTACACCAAAACAAGATAAAAAGTTGAACTCAATATTTGACAAAAAAACCTTGGTTTATTAATGAGTTTATTTTCGACACATCAATTACATATTGTCAGCTCGAAAATGTCATAAACTTACAAAACCATGACAGATATTTAATGTGATCTAATTTGGCTTTCAAAAACGGGAGCACTTATCGAATCATGGACTGGCACATTCCTACAAATGCCTTCCATTATACACTGATGAAGAGTTTGTGCATCCAAATTGGTTGCATAAACAAATTGTTTAAGATTACCTCAGAGACGAAACTCATTTGAATTAGGGTCGGCAAAAATGGCCCTCCTCCACCTGTCAATAGTAGATACTAGTCGTACATCTTGGACAATGACATTAAAATTAAGGGAGCCCCATCGTGCCTAAACTACATGTTTCCTCTTATTTGTAGTAATACATTTCCTAGTAAGTTATGGAGAGTGTTCTGAATGAAATCCCTGTAGACAGCACCAGTAACGCGTTCTGAACATTTGAGAGAACGGATAGACCTGTCAAATGTAAGTTGGATCGCCTAATTTAAGGTGCATGAAGTACAATGTAAGAAGAAAAAGAAAAAAAGAGCGCAACTCAACGAAGGAATTATCCTAATGGCACACAAGTCGGTGGATATACATGTACAGACAAACAAATGATTAGAATTTCAGAAAAATTGGATCATTTGTTCAAGAGAAGGAGCTTCGAAAATTGAGCAAGTCAATGGCGCGCTGGTCAACCTCTGGCCCTTAAGCGAACAGTTGTTCGGCTTGACATTGATTGATAGAATTGTTGGATTTCCTTCTGAGGGAGATGTCGAATTCTGTCCAACTGGTGTGTTAGATCGTCAAAATGCCGAGCTGTTTGGTAGGCCCAGTTCATAATTCTCCGAACGCTCTCGGTTTGAAAGAGATGTGGTGACCGTTCGGGCCGAAGTATGGTTTGGCAAGCAAGAAGACAAGTAGTAGAAGCCTCCACCGTGGGCGGGCGGGCATTGCCTTGCTGAAATGTAACCCTATGATAGCTTGCCATGAAGGAAACAAAATAGCGCGTAGAGTTACGTTGACGCACTGATGTGCTGTAAGGATACCTTCGATGACAACCAAAGGGGTCTTGATGTGAAATGAAGTTGCACCCAGACCATTACTCCCAGTCATCGGACCATAAGGCGGCTAGCACTCAGGTTCATGTCCCACAATAATTTGGGGCGTCCTTTAATCTCTTGCGTGGAGGAGAATCGTCTGTAGTGATAAGTCCTGCTTCTAACTGATACCCGATGACCAGCCAACACTTGCCTGGACATGCCCCGGAAAACGGAGGAAAACCAACTTGACTGTCGGCCGCCATACGGCCCGACAACCAAGCGTGTAGGTTTGGGGTGCAAACTCATTTCATACCTGGACCGCAGGATCCTGGAACCCTACAGCACAGTGGTGCATCGACGACATTCTACGGCTCGTTTTGTTGCCCTTTATGATAAGCCATCCTGGGCTTACATTTCAGCAAGATAATGCCCGCCCACATAAGCGAGAGTTTCTATTGCTTGTCTTCGTGTTTGCCGAACACAGCCTTGGCCAGAAAGATCGCTGGATCTCTACCCAACTGAGAACGATTGGAGCATTACGGGCATGGTCCTCCATCCATCCCGAGGTTCAGACGATCTAACTTGGCACTTGAACAGAATCTGTCACGATATTCCTCAGGAGGACATCCATCAATTCTATAAATCAATGCCCAGCTGTATAACTGCTTGCATCAGTGCCAGAAGTGACTTGTGAAGCTCTTTCTCTCAACTCATTCAATATTTCTGAAATTGTGATCATTGGTTTTACTTTCATTTAAGTCACGTCTGCAGTTTTCCGTCCCATTTCTTCGTGGCACATCATCTGTTTCCTTATTTCTCTTAGAGTGTATATCTATCAAAACAAAGGATTTTGGAGATCAAGTTTATCGGGGCTTTTGTCTTTGGTATAAGTTAACTGTCCCGAAGTTTGTGTTGATATGGTAACCACCCTGTATAGAAGAGCATGCCGCGATACCTCTGCTGGTCGGTAGTTTGTGATTAGGTGCAGTCTCGTAATGGAAACCTGACAGAACTATGCTGCCAACTGAAGGAGAAGGTTGTATTGTGGCTAGACCTGGTAGAATCACTGAGGCTCACCGGAGACGATTGTCTGACACAAACGAATTCTGACGTCAGCGTGATGTCCTGATGACCGACTATTCAGGACTTCCAACGCAGCTCTAAAAACTCTGTTCTCATGATCAGTATGCCTTCCACAACGCTACGCTTCAAATGAGTAACATTTATAAGTGTCCCATGAAGATACAGTAGTTTTCTTTTTTAATTTGTGGTTGTCACATTGAATGTTTTAAAACAGTAAATCACGGTATTGCTAAAAACTCGTCTCTAGTTTATAAGCGAACAGTGAAGGATCAATTGACACTAACGAAATGTTTGTACAGGGTAGGAAAAACGTAACTTGCCCAGAAAATATTTCTTGCACCTTCATATAGGCACCCCACCTCACATTATTCTTCCCGGCTGCGCATGATGTCAGTGCAGTTGGCGTGAAATATTTTCCCGCTTGGTTTCATTCTGCTCATTCCGTATAACAAGTGTCTGTCAGACGATGATGACTTTTGATGAGAACTGTTTTTGGTAGCAGACAGGATACTGAAAATTCTGCTGGAACTCCTCTCCACCGCCGTTTCGCCTCGTCCCACCTAATCCGAGAGGTTGGTAGGGACCCGGAAGTTGTTCACAAGGCGCTGAATGGTCACTTGATTAGCGAGGGCGGAGGGTGGAAGTCCAGAGTCAGTTGGTCTGGGGGACTTTCGAGCGCCGCTACCCGCACTAGCCGTTCGCAATCTGGAAATCCTGTCCAGTAACCACACCGGACGAGGTGGTACAGTAACTAAGACCGTGGGTTCGCAGTCGGGACGCCGCCGATCCACATTTACCTTTTCCGTACTTTCCTTACTTCGCTTAAGCAAACGGTAGGATGCTTCCGTAACCATCCAGCACCCAGAGTTTTCCATCCTACACTGTTCACGACAACATTGCTGGTAAGATCACTCGTAACACTAGTTCCCTCCTTCTTGTTGTCCACAGCAGCGTTATATGTGTGAGAGACATGCAGTTGCTCCTTACTTAAAAATTCTAGTTGGTTTCGTTGGCCGCCTACTGAAGTCATCCCGTTATGTTTTTTAACTCCTAATCCGCATTCCCTCTCTTTCCATCCTCGTCGTTTTTCGTTATGTCTTCTGCGTCGTTTGGTGCTGCCCTGCCACCTGTTCCTTTGTGGAGCTAACCTTTTTCCTCCCTACCCAAGATTAGACCAAACGTCCTCCTCTTCCTTCACCGCCGGGTTAACTGTTCTTTGATACGGATCTAACAGAAAAATCCTAAGAAGGTATTACGTTACATCAATGTACTGATCGTCTTTCTTGACACTGTGTGAACGCAGTGGTATCGAAACGAGGTGTGACACAGAGGAAGCCGAAATACTGAACTCATATGTGAAAACTATTTCACTGAAGGAAATCGCACTATAGTTCCCCCTTTAAATCGTCCCACGAAGGTCCGTATGGCGTGTAGTGAAATAAGTGAGCAAGATAAAGGAAATCAACTGAAATAGCTGAATGGAGGAAAGGTCACTGGATCCGATGGGATTTTACATAGAAAATTCGAAGGGATCTTGTTGCTCTTCAGCCAATATTGTAACGTACGTACCTAGAGAAGGGAAGCATTCGTAGTCATGGAAAGAAAAACTGCAGGTCACTCCCTTTTACAAGAAATGTCGTCTAACAGACACAAAACCACTGGCCTAAATGGCTGACGCCGGTCTAGAAGTTCTGAATACGGCTGCGTGGTCACCGACCGTTTACAAAGTAAAATTAAGGCAATAGCAGCCTTCGGTCGCAAAAAAGGGAGTTTTTTTGACCTAGCTTTTGCGACTAAAGCTTCATCGCTTAACATTTGATTTTATATGTGACATGCCAGTTTGAGCGTTCTACTTCTGACGAAGGCACTCATAGCAATGCCGAAATCTAGGTCGAAAGACTCATTTGCGACGGACGGCTGCTTTTGCTTTAATTTTAGAATTCTAGAATATGTTTTTACGCTCATCTGTTAAAACATTTATAGAGACCGTAAACAACCTCCGCAGGAATCAACATCGGTCCCAGAAGCAAGGAGGGCGTGAAATTGAACTCGCTCTGTTTGTCCACGAGACTCAAGAAGCAATAGAATCCGGCTCCTAAACTGAAGTCGTGTTCCTTACCTTCCAGAAAGCGTTAGACACACTTCCGCCGTACCGCCTAATGAAGAAAGTGCTAACGTGCTGAATATGACACCAGCTGTCTGATTGGGTCAGTTCGTAGTAAACACGAAGCATGTCATTCTCAACGAAAAGTGGTCTTCAGACGTAAAAGTACCTTTGGGTGCACCCCAAAGGAATGTTATAGGACTATTACGTTTCGCAATATACTCGTATACGTAAACTACCGAATAAGTATCCTCGATACGTTCCACGAGACTGGCTGGTGCTGCTGTAAACAGACAAATCGCAGCGCTTGAAAATTGCAGTGCAGTGCAGGAAGACTCCAGAGAATCGACACTTTGTGCAAGGATTAGCATTCACCCTCAACACAGACAAATGAAACCCATTGCGTACAAATAGAGAGACCCATTAAAGTGTGATAACACGATTACAGGATGGTCACTGGATGCAGTCACGTCCATAAGACAACTGGGAGTGTGTGGGTACAAGCTATTTCAAGTGGTACCATGTACGGTACCCCATACTTGCAGATAAGAGCGCATTTTACTTTATTCCCTGTTTTTCTGTTTCACATATGTGAACGCTGCAGTACGTACGGAGTAAGGAGCGAAAGGCTAGTAGAGACGGTTGGCCATCCAACACTTCAAGAGCCAGTGGTATGAGTTGCCGAGCAGAAGTCGCTCGTTACGTCACCAAAGACATACATAGGGAAAAGTATACTTATTCTGGCGCGAATCAAGTAATTTTTATTAATAAATATTTGCTAACAAAAGTTGCTTTTGCCACTCAGTTATAAGGAGGAGTCTATGGGTCATAAATACTATCTCCCAATAATTTTACGGTGTGAGGAAACGTTGATATTAATAAATAAATGAATAACTCTGGCATATCCGAAGATGTACGATCTTATACGAAAGAAACTGACTGTACGTTCAAATTACAGACTGTGCGCAATAGTGGGCAGTCGTCGATAGCACGCCTTCCGATCTAGTCATGCGAGAAATGGTTCACATAGCTCTGAGCACTATGGGACTTAACTTCTGGGGTCATTATTCCCCTAGAGCTTAGAACTAGTTAAACCTAACTAACCTAAGGACATCACACACATCCATGCCCGAGGCAGCATTCGAACCTGCGACCGTAGCGGTCTCGCGGTTCCAGACTGCAGCGCCTAGAACCGCACGGCCACTTCGGCCGTCAGTCATGCGAGAGACCATGCTCTCGTACAGTTAATAGTTAGCTTATAATCAATGTGAGCAAGTTCATTTTATGGCGTTTGTTAAGTAAATGCACCAGAATGGCATCTCGTGAAAAAATTATTTACACAGAAAACTTCCTCCCGCTTCTTACAACATAGATGGTAGTAGTGCACTGTAAGAACCCGACGGTGCTGGTATGGCTCTACAAACGGACGTGAAACTATGAAAGCATCTTCACGTAATAGGTAGGCAGAATTCATACGCGGCGGCTCACTAAGTCAGTTCAAGGACGTACTGGCTTAATTATCGCAAAACTCGTGTGGGAAAGCGTGGCCAGTTATACTTCACGCCCCTTATATCACCATCTGTGGACTCACTGGCTAAACTGTGACATTTCTGGAGGTTTAGTTCGAGTGTGGGGGGGGGGGGGGGGGTTCTTGCAACCACATAAAACAAATCACATGTAAAGCCACACTGAGATGAATTGGAAGAATCGTCAGGAAATATAATTTGCCCATAAACGAAAGAGCTTATAAATTTCTCGTTTGACCAGCAGTTGAATATTGCTCCTCAGTCTGTGGTCCGTATCGGACGGGACTGAAAAAGAAAAGAGAAGATCCAAGGAAAAGCAGCTCATTTCGTTACAGGTTCATTTAGCAGGCACGCAAGTGTCATGGGGATAATTAGCCCACTCCAACGGCACACTCTACAAGATAGGCGCTGTGCATCGTGGTGTGGTTTACGGTTGAAATTCCGAGAGCATACGTTCTTCGTACATATGGTTTACGAAAAGACTATGGAGGTAAGAGCAGAGATGGATGAGCTCACTTGAATGCTAACAAACATTCGTTCCTCCCGTGGACCCTTATTTGCCATTGGAACAGGAAAGGTGGGATTTACACAAGGTAACCTCCGCCAAACACAAGTAGGTGGATTCGATAGTGTGGATGTGCATACCATAGCACATGCACTTCTTCCGTTATGGGGCCTACTTTTACTTATTTGGTATTCTATTTTTTTGAACGTCCTCATTTCGCACTTCATTTCATCACTTATTTTATAACGTTCTTCGGTAACACCAAACCTCACTTGCTTTCAGTTTCTTCTTCTCCAGATTTCCAATGGTCCGCATTTACCTTCCGTACCTAATAGTTCCTTTATTGCAGTAAGCTTTCATCACTACTGTTAATCTATTTCTGATATTGCCTTGCTTCATCCACTCCTATGTAATTTTACTCTGTAGAACACAGAATTCTCTAATTTCTTCTTTTACTTTATCCTTCTCAATTAAGCAAGTCGCTACTGTCCTCCGCACTATCTCCTCGGACCTCTCTGCTTAGTTACAAGTCCTGGAGGCGTCGGCAGCTGATGCTAGAGTAGCCCCCCTCTGGGGACCTGCGTCACCCGCTATCCATGCACATTGCTGTAGTTCGTATTTGCCCCAGTCATGACAGGCTGACTCTGCCTGAAATTTCAATGGCTGTTCCATAAGCGGTGCTCTGTCACTGCTCCAAGCAAGATTGTCGTGAAACTTCCTGGCAGATTAAAACTGAGTGGCGGACCGAGACTCGAACTCGAGTCCAGCACAGCTTTAATCTGCCAGGAAGTTTCATATCAGCGCTCACTCCGCTGCAGAGTGAAAATCTCATTCTGGAAACAAAATTGTCGGACTGCCTGTGTCAGTGGAGATTGGAACATACTGTAGCACAGTACTTCGATGACATTTTTGTTGGAGAGCCAAAACAGGAGGCTCGGTTGTACCTGTGGTGTCACCGCCAGACACCACACTTGCTAGGTGGTAGCTTTAAATCGGCCGCGGTCCATTAGTACATGTCGTACCCGCGTGTCGCCACTGTCAGGGATCGTAGACCGAGCGCCACCACAAGGCAGGTCTCGAGATACGGACTAGCACTCGCCCCAGTTGTACGGACGACTTTGCTAGCGACTACATGGACGAAGCATTGCTTATTAGCCGAGCCAATAGTTAGAATAGCCTTCAGCTAAGTCAATGGCTACGACCTAGCAAGGCGCCATTAGTAACATTGCATGTATCTAAAGAGTCTCACTTGTATCGCCACAATCTCCAGATGTACCAAAATGATGGATTAAAGTTAAGCATTCCAGAAGGTACGTACTTTTCTTTATAGCATTCATTACGTACCCTGTTTCAGACCTCACGCCCATCTGCGTGAGCGTAGCGCGTGCCTTTCGGCTTCCTCTCATTGTGTCTAGGCTGCCTTGTCTAGACACAACAGTACCTCCATCAGCTGTTTGCACCACAAAATGAAACCATTACCGGCTACTTCTAAACAAGGCTGCGCAGGGAAATTTCATTTCCTAACCTAACAGGGATGCTGGTTCCACCTTGCCAATACTCCCGTCTCTCTTTGATGGAGTATGCTTCTCACGAAACACGTCCCTTGCGTTATCCGTTGAAAACAATATTTAATAATCCCATAATATGTATACTACAATTGTCTGTTTCACTCCGTTCTAGGCTTTGCCTTATTTAAACAACAGAATATAGAGCGGTCAGCTATGTTCTCTATGTTTCTAAAATAATAGAAAAATTGTAAGTATTGAATCTGCACTCGATCTTCCTTGGGTTCCCAAATGTGTCATCAGCTGAGCGCTACAGTTTAATAAAACATAAAAATTTTACCCAGCCACATAAGTCTCCAGTCACATGGAGCGTTTTTGGAACAGTCTCACATCCTCAGGTAAGTCTTTCTCTTAAAGATTCTTTGATATTTTATCGGAACAAGAGAGCATGATCTCGAAATGCATCGGGAGAGTTCTGATTTTATCATGACTTACACGTGATTCAGCCAAATTTTGTTATTCTACCACCACGGTCTAACCCTCCAGATCACGGGAAAAATGTGCAGTTGCGAATAACTTGTTATTCTCATGCAATTTTTTTATCCGCTGTCGATTAATGTAATGTTAAATAATCACCACAGATGATTGTCACTCCTAATACGGGGTGATTTTTTCCACTGTGTACAAACTATAGGGATTGATCGATGAGAGAATACGGAACAAACGAAGTCTAATGGATTTACGTCCGAAATGCATGGCTTCCATGCTAGAGCTCATATATTCAATCATACTTTGTTTCAGAGGCTGTGGTCTAATACGCGCTGTACCATGGAGCTGCAGTTACAGTATCCATGTAGAACGTGGTACTGTTCCTCATACGTCATGCCCTAGCGCCCTCTCCTGCCGCCGCAATTGGTAATGTTGTCCGATTCACTACTCTTGCTGACTCAACTTGTAGTGAATGTGATACAGCGTTGTACACAAAGGTTCCGTATTCGAATCGAGAGCTTGCCGACATGTTGTTCACTTACGGAAGGACAAATGGCAACGTGCGGCGGGCACAAAGGTTGTATCAGGAGACCTATCCCCGACGACAACAACCACAGCATTCAATGTTTGCAACCGTGTTTCGCCATATGACTGAGACAGGGTCGTCTCACGAAGCAGGAAATCATGGAGGACGTACCCGAAATGTTCGGACACGAGACTTGAAGGAAAATGTGATTAACACTGTGGAAGACGACCGCCGTGTCAGTACCAGGCAGCTGGCCCGGCAGTACAGGTAAGCCAGACGACCGGGTGGAACATTCTCCATGACTGTTGTTACTATACTTAACACCGGCAGCGTGTGTAGGGTGCCCTAGCGACAGACTTTCCGCATCTGGAGCAGAATTATCACTGTTTTCTTCACCAGCCAATTCCGACAGTTGTGTCATCCACTCTATTCACAGATAAGGTCACCTTCATGCGGAGTGGTATCTTCAACTGCGGGACAGTGCGCACAACCCCCATAGTAATGTGACAGCGAATCATTAGCCTCAGAGCAGCCATAATCTGTGGGCCAGGATAATTGCAGACCTATTTTGTGATTGGTCTTACTTCCACGTCACCTAACAGGCAGTAACTATCGGCGTTTCTTGCGGGTAAATTTGCTTCCACTGCTGGAAGAAGTGCCATTGACGATTCGAAGGGTTATGTGACTGCTAAATGGCAGTGCTCCAGCCCACATCACCGTTAACGTCCGGACACACCTCAATCGTTCTCTTTCACCGGGTCTCAATCCGTTCGAATTCTGATTACGAGGCCATCTCAGAAGTATCATGTATGCAGAAACCATTCCAGATGTGGAAACATTGGAGCAGCGTATTCATGCCGCCTTTCCACAGCTCGGATGCAGGCTGGCAGGTGTGAACACGTGAGACAGAGCACGCTACGGCGCGTGCACGCATGCATTGAAGCACATGGAAACCATTATGAGATTTTCACTCCTCCGCGGAGTGTGCGCTGATATGAAACTTCCTGGCAGATTAAAACTGTGTGCCTGACCGAGGCCCGAGTTCCAGTCTCGGTCCGGCACACAGTTTTAGTCTGCCAGGAAGTTTCATATCAGCGTACATTCCGCTGCAGTGTGAAAATCTCATTCTGGAAACATCCCCCAGGCTGTGGCTAAGCCATGTCTCCGCAGTATCCTTTCTTTCAGGAGCGCTGGTTCTGCAAGGTTCGCAGGAGAGCTTCTGTACAGTTTGGAAGGTAGGAGACGAGATATTGGCAGAAGTAAAGCTGCGAGGACCGGGCGTGAGTCGTGCTTCGGTAGCTCAGATGGTAGAGCACTTACCCGCGAAAGGCAAAGGTCCCGAGTTCGAGTCTCGTTCGGGCACACAGTTTTAATCTGCCAGGAAGTTTCACATGGAAACCATGTTCAGCACTTACTGTAACCGTGGCTGTACGGTACGGCGCGCATTAGACCGCAGTCTCTGTAACAATGTAGGACTAAATAAATGGTCTCTAGGTTGGAAACCAGGCATTTTGGAACAAAGTTCATTAGACCTCTTTTGTTCCCTATTCTCTCATCGATCGGTCCCTAGAGTTTGCACACGGCGGAGAAAATGTATATGTTGATTAACTACCGAAGTTTCCTTTTTGTGGAGGTTAACCTTGTATTCCACAGCTCACTCAAGATCTGCTACGACTTATTTTGTAGTTCCTTCGTTCCATTTTTGAGGTCCACACTTCTCCAAAATCCAGCTCCTGAACGCCCCTAGCAGCGTACTGCACACGCCGCTTGTACTATCTGCAAATTCTGCTTTCATTTACCTTTACGAATTTTTCATTTGACCTCTGATACTTCGCAAAAGTATTTCTACTTACGCAAATAAGCTAACCATCGAACCGTACGCTTGTATTGGGTAATCTGTAAACAGAGTTTCCTCGTATGCCGCTGAAAGCCAGAACCGCATGTGGCGGGTAAAACGCTAGGCGTTAATTTGCCGCCCCGCGGATCAAAGCGGCGTTCGCCAGACGCTCAGACGCTACCGCATCCAGAGATATTAATGGTCTCAGCCGACCCGAGCGACGCTTCCCCTGCAATACTGTAGCGAGCGCGACGACCCACAAAGGGCGTTCGTTTGTAGCGCCTCTACCTGTAAAAGCAGTCGCGCCGGCGAATGTCTTTGTGATAAACCGCCGCAGGGAACTGTATTCGAAAATTAGAAAAGAAAAAGAAAAAGAGATGCCTTATGCCAGACTTACTATAAGAAAAACCTCTGCATCCGAAGCCTCTAAACATCGATACCGGGATTTAGGCAATGGCCAAATTAAAAAACAAAAAACAAAAGAAAATCATAATTTGTAGCTCAAATGAACTATATGATGGAGGCTGATTTTATAGATAAGCATATCCGGAATTATAGCGGAAATCTTTGTCAATCATCTGGAAAAGAGAACCTTCTAATGCGCAGCGGCTCGTTGATAAAATCTTGTAGGGCAGATTGATGTACCTAGAGCAGTGTTCGTCAACTGCGGTCTCCGGCCCGAATCAGGTATTGGTGCCGCTCACACTTTTCAGTCAAATTTTATAACAACCAGTTAATCCCAAATTCTGTACGAAATTGAACTCCCATGTTTGAAACTGTTTGAAACTTCTGATTACTTTACAAACAAGTTAATGTGTTAAATTTTTGATGTTTAGCATGCAAGCGAGACGAAGTTAGGAAACTGTTCGAGATTATGTTTAACGTTTGATGGAACTCGTTAAGTGTTTTCATTATAAAAAACACTACATGAGTGTAGATTAGGTAATTTGCCCTTCATTTTACGCAAAAGCTAGTTTCTAACACAGCTCAATGTTTATGGCGTTGTATGTGCTTAATTAAGTAATTCTGCAGGTACATTTATCGGTATGGGTGGATACTCTCTACAACATGCGTTGCGAGTGGAATTAACAGTAAATATGTAATAAATTAAAACGTCATGCCTAATGCTGGAGTTTTACTGCGTCAATGGCGAAAATGTGGTATGATATAAACTTTTTTACTGTTGTCATGATGCGGCAGTGTGAGCGAGAAAAAGTTTCATAAAGGTTAGAAAATGTGAGGGAAGTTTGTTGGAAGTCGCTACGTGGTCTCATTCTTAGATACTGGATGAATGTAGTCTGGGTAAATTGGTACGCACAGAGCTACACTGCCTCTTTCATCCACATGTCCTAAATTAGATACTTGTCTTAATGTATTAAACCGTTCACGTAAGATTATACCACTCAATGAGTAAATTCTAATAGCATTTAAAAATATTTAAGCTCCGGTAATAATCGTATGAAATACTGAATTTTTTCTCCCTGGATCACCGTGCAGCTGGTCAGTCGTTCAGTAATATAGATATGCATCTAGCAACTAGCTACCGGATCCAAAACCATCTAACGTTGTCTTTCAGTTTTTTCCTGCTCATTGAAGAACAAAAATACTTACAGAGACAGTAATATTTTAAGATGTGCTTAATTTTAATTGACAGTGGTGAATTCGGCCGTGAGCTGAATAAAGTAGCCCCGCATACCTTGGAGGGTCTGAGATGTAAGTAGAGCAGTTACTGCAGAATAAGAGGATGTTAGTGGGGGAATGTTGCGTAGTTTCTCTTCCAGAAGTGACAAATTACGGACGTACACTACTATTACCGATAAGCTGCTGTGGTATAAATTTCTTACTGAAGTAACTGATTTGTGAATTAAAGAGACGGTCATTTTCAAGTGCGGTAGATATTTATAGCGAGGGTTTTGAAATTAAATTAAGGCTGTTGTGCCGGGCGGAGTGGCCGTGCGGTTCTAGGCGTTGCAGTCTGGAGCCGAGCGACCGCTACGGTTGCAGGATCGAATCCTGCCTCAGGCATGGATGTGTGTGATGTCCTTAGGTTAGTTAGGTGTAATTAGTTCTAAGTTCTAGGTGACTGATGACCTCAGAATTTAATTCGCATGGTGCTCAGAGCCATTTGAACCATTTTTAAGGCTGTTGTAATACGATGCAGTGAGGAATAGAAAATTACATTCAATACATTTAGTAAATATCAAGAGACCATGTATCATATCGTATAACGTATTTAAATGTAAGTACAAGTACTGTTGTTAATCGGTTAATCATTCGCTCACACAGACAACGCAACATTTCGTCATACAATTAATGTCACAACTCTGGCGTCACTGAGCGTGGCAGCTGAGTAGAAGTGTTCCGAATGGGATGACTTTCAGCGATCGGCACCTGGGGGCTAGCAGCCAACTTATCGTGCCTTTAGCGCAGTTAAACTACTGCGGGTTCATAATACAGCATGTTTCCCCTAAGAGCGTGCAAAGTTTAACAGGACATTGAGGATGCTCCACTGAGCAATTTGAGATAGCGAACCTGGGGACAGAGAAGCCAGCTTAAGGAGATATGGAAGTAAATTTGTCCACCGCTTTCTCTAGCATTACTGTTTTACAGCTTAGTTACAAGTAACATGAGTACTAGTTTACGAGTAGTGTGCTGTTTATTGACTTGTACATTCTTTATTTTCCGCAACGAAAGAAGAACGAGCCATATCGTCTCTCTGGCTGTCTGAATGGCCACATGTATTTAAAGTTCGTGCAAAAGAGTTCTGCCTGAGTTGTTGGAGAACGTACCCCTGGCTATTTGTGAGAGGATGTGGATTCAACATGACGGTGCACCGCATCAGGCCAGTGTGGATGTCCGCAACCATCGGAATGCTTTCTCCCCTGGTCGCTGACTCCATGATTCTACCCAACTCATCGTTTAGTGCCGACTTTAAAATGACATAGCGCACTGCCCGGCTACTTCCGAGGAGGACCGAGCAAAGTCGAGAAGCTGGCCAGACTTTGGCCCGTGTCGGGTCCGTACACACTCCGCGTGTGAAGTCTGGTAGGCCGTGGCCGGCCCTGAGTTAATTGACTGGGGTGCATAATACTTCTGTTTACTGTCACCTCCAGCAAGTACGAGGGCTATCCACAAAGTACATAACGTTTTGGAATTAAAAATAAATAAAGTATTGGAAATTTTTTTTATTATATACAGATGGAAGCCACACTTAAATACTACTTTTCTACATAGTTGCCATTTAAATTAAGGCACTTATCGCAGCGATGGACGACCTTGGAAATTCCTTGGTCATAAAATTCGGCCGCCTGCGCCTTGAACCACGTGGTTACCTCTTCTTGAAGCTGTGCGTCGTCATCAAAACGCTGCATAGCCAACCACTTCTTCATTGCTGGGAATAAGTGGAAGTCGCTCGGTGCCAGGTCGGGACTGTACGGCGGATGAGGAAACAACTCCCACTTAAAAGATTCGAGAACTTCATGAGTGGCATTTGCCGTGTGGGCCCGGGCGTTGCCGTGAATCAACAAGATCTTTGAGCCCAAGTTTCTCCTGCGCTTGTTTTGTATTGCTCTCCTGAGGTTGTGCAGAGTTTGGCAATACCTTTGAGAGTTTATTGTAGTACCTCTTTCCAGGAAATCCACAAAAATCACACCTTTTCTGTCCCAAAAGACAGTCATTACGTGGTTGAAGGCGCAGGCGGCCGCATTTTACGACGAAGGAATTTCCAAGCTCGTCCATCGCTACGATAAGTGCCTTAATTTAAATGGCAACTATGTAGAAAAGTAGTATTTAAGTGTGGCTTTCATCTGTATATAATAAAAAAAATTCCAATACTTTATTTATTTCTTCTTTCAAAACGTAATGTACTTTGTGGATAGCCCTCGTAGATAATTTACACTAATCCGGGTATCTGCACTGTGCGCTAGTAGATGGGAGTCGAAGTCGATCTTCATTTACGTTTACGAGGACGATGCGCCGTGTTGAGGAAAGGAAATGGAAATGCTGAATAAAAAGTGTTGCGTACTATTAAAAAAATTACGTATTGCTGTTCATACCTTCCTAAATAACTCTGATACATAAAAGGTATTGGGAAAAAATGGAAATGTCTTGTAGCTAGGGCCTTCTGTCGGATAGATCTGTCGCCTGGTGCAAGTTTTTCGAGTTGACGCCATATCGGTGACTTGCTTGTCGAATGAAAGGTATTCATAATGGTAGCTACATAACATTTGCTTGTCAAATTCTTTTATTTTGCTGCTGTGTAACCTCCACACTATATTTGGTTTCTGTATGGAATTTAGCTCAACTTTACTCCCCACATTATAAAATCTGCGTGTTACCAAAACTATGTCCCCACAAACTGTTATCCAGCTTAAACTCGTACGCTAACCTTTGAATAAACAGAACCTAATTTGAACTGAACTGTATCTGATCTGAATGCAGCTTGTCGCTTTATTTAAATGCCCAACTGATGTAAAACAACTATATCGCCCTAAACAAAATTTGCACTTACCTCGCGTCTTGACAACATTGTTGCAGACTTCTCGAAAGCACAGCAGCAAGCAACCAGCGACTGAGCTAGATTTTCATTTATAAATAAAATTTCCAAACTATACTCCAACGGTTTCATACCACATATCACAATGTGGTAATGGTAAACAGAGTAACTATTCCTATGAAATGACAGTCCCAGCCAACGATTTTAGAATGAAGTAAGTATTAATAAAGACAGAAAAAACTTCACGTGATCTTCACACATGACATTGGTATGAACAATACTATGCATACCAAAGTGAACAATGATTTAAAAGGTGCACAATATTAATAAAGAATTTCTATAAAAAAGAAACAGCTAAATCAATTGATATGTTAATGCATGACTCAGGGAAATGGGGTCGTCTTTCTCTCAGCTCTGAGCAAATTAACCAGCTGACAATAAGTATTGTGACAAACTAGCTGCGCAGTGCTGCAGTCTTACATCAAACTTCTTCTCTTCAGAAATAATAATATTATTCAAAATTTATACACTCTTCGCTTTCTAATACCGAGCAGCATACATAGCACACGCCCGTTGGGCATTTTGATCACAATAGCCATATAGCTACACGATATCGTCATTTTCCTCAATTTGTAAACGGTCCATTTTAACACGGGTAATCAATCACAAAGCAAATACCGTCCGCTGTGGCGGAATGTTACGTGATACCACGTACTTATACATTTGTGACTATTACAGCGCCACCTATTACAACGCGAAAAAAGTGGTCCAACTAAAACATTCATATTTCTTTACGTACTACACGAATATGTAATAAAAAAATGGGGATTCCTATTGAAAAAAACGCAGTTGATACCCGTTTGACCTATGGCAGTGCCATATAGCGGGCCAACCATAGCGCCATCTGGTTTCCACCTTCAAACTAGACAAGTTTCGATCTTTGTAGTTTTTTCGTTTGACACTTATTTCGTGAGATATTTGGCCCGGTCACGATCAATGGTCCACCCATATATTTCGTGCGTGTATTACTTACGTGTGAACTGATTGTCGCCTAACCAAGCACTATTAGTGTATGTTTCATGCGCCTGGTTGAAAATGAATATGGTAGTTCCGAACCAGTTGCCAGATCAATTAAACTGAATTACAATAAAGAAGTCCGTTACGTTTTCACGACTAAACGCTGAACCAAATTAAATGAAATTTGCTATGTAGATAGCTTGAAACGAGAGGAAGAACATTGGCTACTTTACAAAGAAAAAGACATAAACGTCGACCTCTAAAAGGGTACAGCAGAGAACGAAACAATTTTGCTACATCAGTGAACGTATACCATGATAAAAAAAGATTACACAATGCATAATTTACAATGCATCCCGAGCTATGCTTATCCGAACAGGCAAACATGTCAGGGCAGCTCATGTTATTGCACGCACAACCTGTTACTTCTCAGCCAGCGTTATTCATCTAAGAGAACTGCTGATACAACTAGTTTTAAATAAAAAGGTAAGTGGTCTGTGAAAGGAAGAAAGAGAGTGAGGAAGAAGAGAATAAGAATTAGGTTGGGATTAAGTATAGATAGAATGAATAGCTAAAGAAAATATATTATGTGATAAAGAGGCTAATTGTAATACAGAAGAATAAACCAGGCATTGTTTTGACGGCAGTCCGCCAGCCGCCGTCCGTGAAGATACGTGTCCGTAGAGCTATAGTACCAAAGGTCAAGCAGCGAAATTGATACCCTTCATTTCGGCAGAGGCTCAGGTTTTCAGACAACACGCATGACGTCACCCAGCAGATGTGACTGCGGGCGGACTGCTTAATCGTTGCTTTCCTTCGCTCAACTGGCGGCAAACACTGTTCGTAAGCTGTGCAACACGAACCCAACCAGAAACTCTGCGAACACTGCCCGCTGCGCACACATGCTGACGTGTGACGTTTGCACTCTCTCCTCTGACGCAACTCTGGTTTCCTCTCAAACAGTAAACTTGCCGGCTGCTGCTTCTTCGATGACGCAATACTGCTACAGAGCTTCATATTCTCTTGGTCTCTGAAGAATAAAAGTTTATAGTGAAAGCAAGGTGCGAACAGGCAACCATCAGATCAGAATGTGCTCCATAATCCTTTACAGTACATTTGACGAACGTTATCTTGACTCTTTTGATCTTCTGCTGTCCTGAAGACTTCAACCACCGGAACGTCTTTAACTCGCGCCTCCGTAGCCGAGGTCGCTAACACAAGGCTATTCTGTGGCGCTACAGTCGGAGGTAAGCTGGCTGGAATCTTGACAGCGGGACATTTTCACTACAAGTATTTATTTCGCCTACAGTGGGAGATGAGGTAGTGGCGTAAAGTTTCTGATCACGAGTGTCCTAGATTAACACGCCTCCTGCCGTAACAGAACCTCGTGACTAACGCCGTGCGGCTGGTCTGGCCTAGCGGTGAAACTTCCACCATTAACAGTGTGGCAGTCGACGTGTTGAATTCCTAACCTCTTCTCAGTGCCTCATGAAATGATGACATGGTACTGTTACTGGTGAAACGTCCGTCAGACGGGGACGTTGAGCTATGCGCCCCTTGGCGCTATTACAGACAGGATTAGCCCATATCCTGGGCCACATTTCACCATCTCTCTTCCATTCATCGATAACAATACAAACCCAACACTACACTGTACATGCACTGTTCAGTCATCCACTCGACTCAAAATGTTCAAATGTGTGTGAAACCTTACGGGACTTAACTGCTAAGGTCATCAGTCCCTAAGCTTACACACTACATAACCTAAATTATCCTAAGGACAAACACACACCCATGCCCGTGAGAGGACTCGAACCTCCGCCCGGACCAGCCGCACAGACAATGACTGTCGCGCCCCTGACCGCTCGGCTAACCCCGCGTGGCCACTCGACTCACCTACACGTTGGACACTTCATAAACAGGCGCACGAACATAACGACAAACGTACAACAAATCGTTCTGAAAACGAGATCTCTTCGAAAATCCAGTGCGCCAAGGCATTGGAACTGGATACTTTAGCAGCATACAAGTTAGAAAACGTATAGCGTTTATCCACAAATTACGTCGTTTCCCTCGTTACAACATGTTGTAACAAGTAATATCAGAAGCTACGTGTTTTCGAGAGATCCTCAACGTACGGTTGCTTATAAACAGCACATATTCACAGCTCGTAAGTTACAATGTAAAAACTACCAAATAATTTCTTCAACCGCAAACGACGTACCGCAACGTGGCGTCTCCTAAATTCTGCATGTGACATAGGAAGCGATTTTGCATCTCATTGACCAAGTTTTTCTACAAGATGCAAAAATCTGACGCGTCTCCATGTTGCTTTCACGTTTGGGAATGCTGTGCATCGTGAAATTCCACGTTCTACCTTCACAAAACTCGACAAGCCGCTCGTCCACTTCCAATTTCAAGTCCCGTGTAAGGACAGCTTTTGCGAGTACATGAGCACGTTTGGATGTGCCCGCTAACAGTACAGTAAAATTGGTCAGACATTTCTAGAACTGCGTCAGGTAAAGTGACATTAATGTGCAATAACAGTTTTGAAAATCGTCGAAGCCTTTATAATAGATGAAATGACGGCTGTGTAGCCTTAAGTTAAAGGTTTTAAAAAAATTATTTCCAATTTGGACGTCTTATTAGCACGGTCTGCTTGTAATCCATTATCTCATTGTACCTAGTACAATAGATAGTGAAGGAACCGAAATCTGGCAGATAACACGCAAATTTAGAAATAACAGTGAGTGTCTGACTTAGACTGGACTTAAGACATTAATTTGATTCAAATGGCTCTGAGCACTATGCGACTTAACTTCTGAGGTCATCAGTCCCCTAGAACTTAGAACTAATTAAACCTAACTAACCTAAGGACATCACACAAATCCATTCCCGAGGCAGGATTCGAACCTGCGACCGTAGCGGTCTACATCTACATCTACATTTATACTCCGCAAGCCACCCAACGGTGTGTGAC